>NW_020838027.1:6636104-6794137 GCF_003676395.1 Aethalodelphis obliquidens | reverse complement strand
GAATAGCCAAAGCAATCTTGAGAAAGAAAAACGGAGCTGGAGGAATCAGGGTCCCTGACTTCTGACTATACTACAAAGCTACAGTAATCAAGACAGTATGGTACTGGCACAGAAACAGAAATATAGATCAATGGAACAGGATAGAAAGCCCAGAGATAAACCCACACACATATAGTCACCTTATCTTTGATAAAGGAGGCAAGAATATACAGTGGAGAAAAGACAGCCTCTTCAATAAGTGGTGCTGAGAAAACTGGACAGCTACATGTAAAAGAATGAAATTAGAAATTAGTCCCTAACACCACACACAAAAATAAACTCAAAATGGATTAAAGACCTAAATATAAGGCCAGACGCCATCAAACTCTTAGAGGAAAACATAGGCAGGACACTCTATGACATACATCACAGCAAGATCCTTTTTGACCCACCTCCTAGAGAAATGGAAATAAAAATAAAAATAAACAAATGGGGCCTAACGAAACTTAAAAGCTTTTGCACAGCAAACGAAACCATAAACAAGACAAAAAGCCAACACTCAAAATGGGAAAAAATATTTGCAAATGAAGCAACTGACAAAGGATTAATCTCCAAAACTTACAAGCAGCTCATGCAGCTCAATATTAAAAAAACAAACACCCCAATCCAAAAATGGGCAGAAGACCTAAACAGACATTTCTCCAAAGAAGATATACAGATTGCCAACAGACACATGAAAAACTGCTCAACATCATTAATCATTAGAGAAATGCAAATCAAAACTACAATGAGATATCATCTCAC
This sequence comes from Aethalodelphis obliquidens, assembly GCF_003676395.1. NCBI lineage: Eukaryota > Metazoa > Chordata > Mammalia > Artiodactyla > Delphinidae > Aethalodelphis > Aethalodelphis obliquidens. Next base: position 6,793,354 of record NW_020838027.1, on the reverse strand, counting down.
ACTGGTCAGAATGGCCATCATCAAAAAATCTACAAACAATAAAGTGAGAGAGTGGCATGGACATATATACACTACCAAACGTAAAATAGATAGCTACTGGTAAGCAGCCGCATAGCACAGGGAGATCAGCTCGGTGCTTTGTGACCAGCTAGAGGGGTGGGATAGGGAGGGTGGGAGGGAGGGAGACGCAAGAGGGAAGAGATATCGGATATATGTGTATGTATAACTGATTCACTTTGTTATAAAGCAGAAACTAACACACGATTGTAAAGCAATAAAGGTGTTAAAAATGAATAAATAAAAACTCATGTAACTCAATTAAACAGAAGCAAAGGACTTGAATAGACATTTCACCAAAGAAGATATAGAAATGGCCAATAAGCCCATAAAAAAAGATGTTCAACAGCATTAGTCATTAAGGAAATGCAAATCAAAACCACTCTGAGATATCATTTCACACCCACTAGGATGCATAAAATCAACAAGTCAGATATTAATAAGTGTTGTTCAGAATGCAGGGAAATCAAATCCCTCACACACAGGACACAAATATCTACCCATTCAATTACACTGACTATCTGCATAATATTCTATTACAGGATGGTTCAAAATTTAGTTTTACCAGTTTCCTATCAGGACATTTAGGTTTTTTTTTTTTTTGCATACGCAGGCCTCTCACTGTTGTGGCCTCTCCCGTTGCAGAGCACAGGCTCCGGACGCGCAGGCTCATTGGCCGTGGCTCACGGGCCCAGCCGCTCTGCGGCATGTGGGATCCTCTCGGACTGGGGCACGAACCCGTGTCCCCTGCATCAGCAGGCGGACTCTCAACCACTGCGCCACCAGAGAAGCCCTGCATTTAGGTTTTTATATGACTACTTATTCTCTTATTTTCCTTTTTGTTTTAATCTTTTTATTACACAGATTTATTTTTACATAATTTATATATTATAAGGTTCACCCATTGAAAGCGTACCATTCAATAATTCTTAGCATTTATACAGAGTTGTGGAACCAGATATTAGATGAATAATCTAATTTTAGAGTGTTTCCATCACCCTAAAAAGAAACTTTGTACCCATTAGAAGTCATTTTTTATCTGTGTCCCCACCCCCCTTTGTTTTCCTCCCCTTAGTTCTAGGTCACCACTAAGCTACCATCTTTCTATAGATTTGCCTGTTCTGGAAATTTCATATAAATTGAGTCATATAATATGTGGTCTTTTGTGACTGGCTTTATACACGTGTGGTTTCAAGGGTCATCTATATTACAGCATGTATCAGTACTTCATTCCTTCTTGTGACTAAGTACTATTGCATTGTACGGATATACCACATTTGGTTCTCCGTTTATCTGTCAATGGATATCTGTCAATGGATATATGGTTTGCTTCCAGTTTGGGGTTAGTGTGAATTATGCTGCGACAAACGTGTGAACAAGTTTTTGTGTGGACAAGTTTTCATCTTTCATGGGTAATATATCTAGGAGTGGAAATGCTGGGTCATATAGTAACTATTTTCTTTATAAACTCTACTTATTTATTTTGTCTTGTTTCTTCTCCAAAACACATCTTTTTCAAAATATTCCTCCTCTGATATATACAAATGGTATGCAGATAAGGAAATACAAAGACCGAAAAAATGCTCAATCTCGTAATAAAAATGTAAATTTAACATACAGGACTCGGGCTTCCCTGGTGGCACAGTGGTTAAAGAATCCGCCTGCTAATGCAGGGAACAAGGGTTCGAGCCTTGGTCCAGGAAGATCCCACGTGCCACGGAGCAACTAAGCCCATGCACCACAACTACTGAGCCTGTGCTCTAGAGCCCGTGCGACACAACTACTGAGCCCACCAGCCGCAACTACTGAAGCCCGCACGCCTAGAGCCTGTGCTCCCAACAAAAGAAGCCACCGCAATGAGGAGCCCGTGCACCGCAACGAAGACCCAACGCAGCTAAAAATAAATAATAAAATAATAAATTTTAAAAAATAGAATAAAATACAGGACTCCTTTCTCACTTCAGGTTGATAAAGATGAAACGTTTCATAATAAAACGTTTTAGTAAAAGTGTATAAAAACTGGTACCCTGGGCTTCCCTGGTGGCGCAGTGGTTGAAAGTCCGCCTGCCGAGGCTGGGGACGCGGGTTGGTGCCCCGGTCCGGGAAGATCCCACATGCCGCGGGGCGGCTGGGCCCGTGAGCCATGGCCGCTGCGCCTGCGCGTCCGGAGCCTGTGCTCCGCAACAGGAGAGGCCACAGCGGTGAGAGGCCCGCGTACCGCAAAAGAAACAAAACAAAACAAAACAAAAACTGGTACCCTTATACCTTATTGGGTATTTAACTTTAGTCCAGTTCTGGAGCATACAGTCAAGAGACAGGGTGCCGGTTCCAGTTTTGACGATTCAATTTTTTACAAGTGAGATTTGAATTTAATCTCTGAAACCTATGCCAACTCAGATGATTTAGTCATATCAATTAAGTCACAAAGCTTAGAGCAATCCAGAAAGGGTAGTTAAATTCTCTTCAGAATAAGAAAGGCGGGAAATACCTGCCTTTGAAGGTCTGCACTTCGCCAAGCGTGTCCTGCGTCTTAGCCGGAAATGGCTTCAGCCGCATGGAATCTAGCGGGCTGCTGGTGCCGCCCGAGCCTGCGCAGCGAAGGCTCGCGGGAGACCTGGCGCGGCCGAAGCCCCGCCTCCTGCAGCGTCCGCGGTTTGGTCCAGAGCCCGCCCAGCCTCCCGTGACTGCGGGGCGGAGGAGGGGGCGGGCGCAGGCGCAGGCCCTAGGCCAGCCCTGGAGCTGGAGCGGTGGGAGCGGAGGGAGGTGGACGACCGGCGGGACCCGCGGCTTCAGCGGTGCCGCCGCCACGGTGGCCCGCCCGGATCACGGACAGATGTTACTAGATTCGTTGGTGCCACTCTGGGACTTGACATCCAAGAGGGCGCGCGGTGAAGACCTAGAACGTAGAGCCAGAGCGGGCCGGCTCAGGCCTCACCTGGACCCTCGATCCAGACATCGTCCTGCAGCTCAGAGGCCTCAGGTGCAGAGGGGCTCCCTCTGCATCTCCCCCTGTCTCACTTGCTGGGTCCTGGGCAGGGGCCTCCAGCGCAAGCTCAGCTGGAGCCAGCCAGTTGGAACCTTGGCCAAATTTCTGAAGCAAACACTTTGGGACCCCCACACCTCCCCACCTCCTAAAATGGCACTTTGCAACTTGAATTGTATCTGAAGTTCAGAAGGCTCTGGGAGTTGTGGAAGAAGGAGACGCTGTCAATCAAGGACCGCTTCAGCCAGCCATCTAACATTAATTGTGCCAGTTATCGATTTAGTGCCTCAGCTCCAAATTCGTCCTTCAAGACCTGTCTCGTGGGACTTCCCCGGTGGCTCAGTGGTTAAGAATCAGTCTGCCAAAGTAGGAGACACGGGTTCGAGCCCTGGTCCTTGAAGATCCCACATGCGGTAGAGCAGCAACTAAGCCCGTTCACCACAACTATTGAAGCCCGCACGCTTAGAGCCCGTGCTCCGCAACAAGAGAAGCCACCGCGATGAGAAGCCCGCGCACCGCAACGAAGAGTAGCCCCTGATCTCAGCAAATAGAGAAAGCCCGTGTGCAGCAACAGAGACCCAATACAGCCAAAAAAGAAGACCTGTCTTGTGGTAATGCATGGAATTCCATTTATTTACTTACTTATTTCTTCATTCATTCATTCATGCTGCGCTGGGTCTCCGTTGATGCGCACAGGATTCCTCTAGTTGCGGCGAGCGGGGGCTACTCTTCCCTGTGGTGCGTGGGGCTTCTCATCACGGTGGCTTCTCTTGTTGCGGAGCACGGGCTCTAGGCGCACGGGCTTCAGTGGTTGCGGCGCGTGGGCTCAGTAGTTGTGGTGCAGGGGCCTAGTTGCTCCGTGGCATGGCACGTGGGATCTTCCAGGACCAGGGATAGAACTCATGTTCCCTGCACTGGCAGGCAGATTCTTAAACCACTGCACCACCAGGGAAGTCCCTGGGATTCCCTTTAGATCATCTCTTAGCGCGTTGAGTGCAATCAAGTTTTCTCAGTAGATGGTGCTAGAAGGATATTGTAGAGGGAAGTGGGCTTCTGCTGGTTCCAGCGGCTACACCACAGATCAGCAGGGTGGATGAGCGAACATTTGGTGGTGTCCTGCCCCAGCCAAGCACGAAGAATGCAAGCTCCCTCAGCCACCTCATGGCCCCCGCCCACGTCTGGCAGTCGCTATTCACCCCAGGCCCCAGGCCTCTCACCTATTGGAGAGTTGTCGACTGCTTGCCTGAGGAATGCACACCAGCTCTGGCCTGTGTAATCTAGCAAACTCCTCTGTTAGCCAGTAGACTGCTACTATGCCTTTTCCAGTGAGATGTGAACCTCAGCTTTGGGGAGGTGGCCTCCCAAAGTTGTCCTTCCTTGGATACTCTCCCTCAGCCCTGGGATACCATATTGAGTTCTCTTCCATCATTTTTAACTTGTTCTTATCGTAGCCTGATTTTTTTTTTTTTTTTTTTTTTTTTAGTTAAACTTTCCCTGTTTAAGTCAATGTGTGGTTTTGGTCTTCTTCTTTATGTTTTTAGTTGTAGAAGTTTTGGTATTCTGATAGGAGCCAGATTGATATACTTAATAAAAATCAATTATATGTCAGGCAGTGTTCTAGGCATAACAAGACAAGGTACTTGCTTTTATGGAGCTTATCCTCTGCAGAGATTAACTAAACCCTAATCCACAAAGTAGACTCAGCCATACAAAATTCTGAGGCAGAATATTCCAAGCACGAGAGGATACATGTCAAGAACCTGAGTGATCATGAACTTGATGTACATGAGAACTAGAAAGACCAGTGGGGCTAAACTTCAGTGAGCAAAGAAAGTAACAAGAGCAAATCCTTTGAAGCAGCAAACCCTTTAGGCAAGGAAAGCAGAATTTAGTGTCAGGACAGTTATGAGAATGAATGCAAGCAGATACAAAAAGCTACACCAGGGTCATAAGAGTAAACTAGGCCATATGGTCACCCAGTTTATAGGCCACAGCAAAGAAGTCTGGGTACTATTTTTTTTTTTGCTTTTTTGTTACTCAAAAATCTCCATTTTTATTTCATTTATTTACTTATTTTTATTTTTTTGCCGCACCGTGTGGCTGGTGGGATCTCAGTTCCCCAACCAGGAATCAAACCCAGGCCTCTGCAATGAAAGCGCCAAATCCTAACAGCTAGACCACCGGGGAATTCCACCCCTAACAACAAAAAAATCTCCTTTTTAAAATTCAGCTCTCTCTGTTCTTTTGCCTTCAACACTCTTGATTTTCTGCTCCTCAATAAGGAAAGCATGCTTGATCCTGTCATGGACACATTTACCTCCCATGGACCCACCATAGGTCCTGCTGACATGCTTATTTATTTATTTATTTATGGCTGCGTTGGGTCTTTGTTGCTGCGCAGGGGCTTTCTCTAGTTGTGGCGAGCGGGGGCTACTCCTTGTAGTGGTGCACGGGCTTCTCATTGCAGTGGCCTCTCCCGTTGCACAGCACAGGCTCTAGGCGCGCAGCCTTCAGTAGTTGTGGCACACGGGCTTAGCTGCTCCGCGGCATGCGGGATCTTCCCGGACCAGGGCTCGAACCCCTGTCCCCTGCACTGGCAGGCGGATTCCCAACCACTGCACCACAAGGGAAGCCCCTGACATGCTTTTTCATTTTAGACGACCTTATAAAAAGTTTAGGTCTCACAGCACGAGCCCCTCAAAGTCAGCCTGGGCACACACTATATGTAGGTTTTGGGGTTCCAGATGGCCTAGTTTTGTTAGAGGCTGTTGTAGGACAGTCTAGGACGTACCTCAAACGCTGGGCCATTCTGCATGCCTCTAGATACCATCCCCTGGATACTATTTTAAGTGGAACTGGAAGGCTTTGGGCAGCGAGTGACATGATCTGATTTTAAAAGATCACTCTGATCATGTGAAGAATGAATTATAAGGAAGCAAAGGTGGAAAAAGGGAGCCAAGGCAACCACAATTTTGGGGAATACGGTGCACTCACTGGGGCTCTTTCAGGATAGCCAGGGTGTTTCATCCTTTCATCCCCTCTAACACACAGAGTACCACAGTGTAAGGACTATGTTGGGGGTAAAGAAGCCTTTATGGAGCTCCTGCCTGGGCTAGTAGAGATATCTGTAGTAAATGAATGGAAACTAGGGAAGGGAGTGTCAGAACTACATGAAAGGAAAGCATGGAGGTGTGGAGTGCCTGTAGTGGGTATGAGGCGTTATTTTCTGTTTTCTAATTATTTATTTATAACTAATTTTATTTTTATTTTTTATAACTCATAGCACTCTTATTTACAAAACAGAAACAGACTCACAGACTTCGAAAACAAATTTATGGTTACCAAAAGGGAAAGGTGGCGGGGAGGGGGACAAATGACGAGCTTGGGATGAACATACACACACTACTGTATATAAAATAGATAATCAACAAGGACCTACCGTTGAGCACAGGGAGCTCTACTCAATATTCTGCGATACCTAATCTGAAAAAGAATGGGGATATATATATATAGAGAGAGAATACATATGTATAACTGAATCACTTTACTGTACACCTGAAACTAACACAACACTGTTAATCAACAATACTCCAATATAAAATAAAAATTAAACAAAAAAAGAAAGAAATGGTGAATCGAAACGAAAGGTAGCAGGAACCTTGCCCCTGGAGGGGTTGTTAAGCCAGGGGACTGTTTTTCCTGTAGTCGACTGGAAGCTATTGAAGAATTTTTAAGCAGGACAGTGATTTAAATGTATATGTATATGTCATATGGATGCCCTGACATCAGTGTAGGATGAATTTTAGAGATTGAAGACTGGAGGAGAAAGGAAATAGGTAGGAGCATAAGAGAAAAATCAGAAGAATTCTCACTGGGGAAAGCAAGCAACATAATTTATTAAGTATGCAAGGCAATGCGCTAAGGCTTTTCCATTTCATCTGCATAATAAACAAGTATTGCTATTTTCATTTGTACGAGACTCTCGTAGAAGAAACTTACTTAAGGTTACAACAGGTACTGGGTGGCCACATTGGGATTAAAGCTGATTTTGTTGTCACAGGAAGGACCGAAACAAAACAAAAAAGCCAAGCCTGTGATGTTATATATACATTCAGAATTTTTATTTCAAAACAAAGAACCATAGTAACAATAATAGAAAATCCGTTTGGAAATTATTCACAATCTGGTCACTGAGAAATGGGAAGACCTCCACACTGCATGACTGCCGAGCCACTGGTTCTGAGGAGCCAGAGTGGAGGTGCAGTTAGAGGAAACTCAGCCGTTCCAGCAGAGCCCCACCCCACGGCTCTGTGAGTTTTTATCCAAAGGCTCAAGGACCAGAGGGAATGGTGAGAACTTAGAACCAAAATCCTGGCAACAGGCAAGGGTTTGGCTAAGGGGCCTGAAATATGTAAGCACCAAAGAGGGAGAGGGAGATCAAGCAACATATGAAAAAGGGAAGAAGGGCCCAATCTCCATTTCTAAAAATACTGGGTAACTGGATGGGCGTGGAGGTGTCCATGGCCTCTGGCAAGTGTAGACCCCTCCATCTCACCTAACTCTCTGAACCGCCCCGAATTTAGAAGCTTCAGTTTGTTTCTTACTGCCTTCAAGGAATGCCTCCCTCTCCCCTGTGACTCCCCTCCAGCACCCCCCAGAGGCACCGAGTCCCGGAGCATGGAGTGAGTCCTCCACTCTCAGTCTCAAAATTTAGGGAGTTCTCCCCTTCCTCTCCAAAAAGGAAAGGCAGCCAGGTAAGACTGAACTCTAAAGTTTGAAAGAAAACCATAGATTCTAATTCTACCCAGCAGAGGCAGTGCTATCGACATTCTATCCAAAAGGGGGCCTTAGGAACATAGAGGAAACAAGTTACCCATAAACTACTTCCACCCAGAGCAAGGTGACAGTGCACATACACTCACGCTCAAGTGTGGGCTCCACTGCACATCCACGCATACTGTCAAGTGTGGTCTGTGGGAAGGTTCAAGTCCCTGGAAGGACACTTGACATAATACTATGGTAACATGGTAACAAGGGTAACTTGACATGGTAACAGACATAAATGAGCATGAGATGACCCTAATGTAACAACATACTTCAACTGGATAATAATCTTTCTGGAAAAATCCTCTCCCAGAGCTGAGGTTACAAATTCCAAGGTAGCTATGCACATCTCTGAATTCTTTTAAAGCTATGGCTTAAAACAAAATAAAAATCAACATCTAAAATCTTCTAAAGAACAAACTGAAGAAATAACAAACCTCTACCAAGAACCAATATTTTGGCTTGTTCATTTGGAAGGCTCTCCCACCAGATGATAGGAGTATTAAAAAAAAAAAAAAGTGAGTTCACTACAAAGAAGCCGTTTGGTCCAGTGAGGGGAGAGAGGATTTCTAGAAATAACCATCCCTTCTCTGGACTCCATCCAAAATTAGAACCCATCAACTACCATTAACTACAATGCCCATCTTAGTGATAATCCTAGATTTCAAGTAATACTACATATAATCTTAAACAAAGGAAAAAGTTCCAAAGGAACTAATAGCTTCTTCATACAGGCACATGACTTTTCTGAGATTTGAGTTTTCACCTGAAGGACAGAAATTGTTAAGAGGCAACGTGCAAACCTCACGCACCACGTCATACACCCTCCAACAATGCATCACATTTCTCCCTGAATTTGTCCCTTCTTATTGCACCCTAACCTCTTCGGTATTAAATCTTCCACCCCATAACCTCTTTTTTTTTTTTCCCCCATAACCTCTTTAAGCACCTCCCTCTAACCTCAATTTCCTCATGCTTTTATTATTTGGTAAAATTACTTTATACTTACAAAAATAAATATTTATGCAATAAAACCAGAAGATCAAATAAATAAAACTCAAGTTAGTTTGCTCTGCAGAGCCGTATGGAAGTGAGGAAGACGGTCTTATGGAATCCCTCTCTGCCCTCCACATTCTTACGTGTATCTGCTTCCTGGTAAGTCGAGGTCGGAGGAACTGCAGCCTCATGCCCACTCCCCTAGATGCCCTCGAGAGGCAATAGTAGAGCCTAAGGGAGCAGGAGCTGGCAGAGTTGTCATATGCCAAGCAGCCAATCCCTCCTGAAATGAAGGCAGGTTCCCTTGGTCTCTCCTGAACAGAAGAGATTGTCCAAGAAATTAAAATTTTAAAAGCCTTTGAAGATAACAACTAACCCCAGCATTGGGATCCTCTGAGCGCCCAAGGGTGTGTGGGATGAGAAAAGAATTGAGTAGCAGCATTCAGAAACGGTCCTGGGTTACAACCTGATGAGGTCTCTCCCCTGCTTAGGGAGAGGTTGCTTTTTCATGACAGGAGGGAGGTGGGAAGGAGGCACTGCTTAGACGTTGGTGTCCTTCGTGGGCTGGATGCTGTTCATCTCCACGATGGGACCTTTCTCACCTCGGTTACCCGCCGGCACCGGCCCTTCAAAGGCTCGTGTAATTTCCTCAAAAGTCCTGCCACGAGTCTCAGGGACTTTGAAGAAGGTGAAGACCCAGAAGATGACAAGGAAACCCGTGAAGATAATGAAAACGTAGGGTCCTAAATAGAACTAGGGAAAGGCCACAAAACAAGGAGAGTCGGTGTCAAAATCTGGTTGCTGATAAACTCCAGTTTCCCTCGCAATCGTTATTTCCAATGGGCCTGAAGCCATAACCCTTCTAAGACTTCATGAAGACAGTAAGGTTTCTTCAGAGACTTGTTTATGATTTCATTGGTAGCTTACTATATTTCTCTGCAATTTTTTGTCATTCCTTTTCCGAGTCATTGAAGTTAGCCGTTTCCAAATACCTATTGAGTTATTTTAGGCCTTCTGATTATGAGTTTTAAGATCTGGGTTTCTGAAAGACTCATGGGAACTGGGAATGCCTTCTAGATGTCCACGGCTGGTTCCTTTACTTAACAAATCAGCTCTAGGCCATCTTATAATAGGACCCACCTCATCATCAACATCATAAAGCCATTAAGGCTAAGCCAGATGATGGATTTTAAATACTGGTTTGGAATCCTAAGGCTTATTATTACCATTCTGTTTCTAGGCAGAACTATGTATTCGCTGGTCTCGAGATGGGCTGGGTGAGTTTTAGGTTACTTACTGCAGCTGAGGGGAAGAGCAGTCCAACCAAGAAGTTGGAGGTCCAGTTGGAACAGCCAGCCACTGCCATGGCAGCCGGGCGGGGTCCCTGGCTGAAGAGTTCAGCCACAATAAACCAGGGGATGGGGCCTGGGCCAATTTCAAAGAAGGCCACGAAGAGTAAGATGGCCCCAATACAGATAAAGCTCATCCAACCGTAATTATCCTACGAGAAGGGAACAAAGGAAAGTTAGTATCAGAGAAAGCAGGCCCCAGGCAGCATCCAGCTCCCCAGAGATGAGCACTGACTGATAATGAAAAGTTCCTTCCGTCCCGCGGTATAAAGGAGTTACTGGACCTAGAAGCCTTAGGTCCTTGTTTCTTTCTTCTTTTTTTGTTTTGGTCTCACCATACGGCATGGGGTATCTTAGTTCCCCCACCAGGGATTGAACCCGTGCCCCCTGCACTGAGAGTGCAGAGTCTTAACCACTGGACCGCCAGGGAAGTCCTAGAAGCCTCGGGTCTTTGAAACCTAGCAGTGTGATCACAAGTGTCATTCTGCACTGAGACCATCTTATGAGCTGTAAAAGGGGAATAATGACCTCAAGGTTTCTTTAAGAATTAGATGAGATAATGTATTTTACAAACTATATGTTATATAGATATAGGGATTATAGCAATTTAATCATCTATCTCTGCTAATCCACTTGTCTTAAAACTCTGGGCATGTTGCCTCTCCCAAATGTCATTTGTATGATCTCCAAACCTCAACTACCCACCCCCTCACCTTTCCGCACCACCCCCTTCCCACCCCCTTCCTTCGCAAAGAAGACTCACCTTTAATAACAAAGAAATCGTCATGAGGACGGAACAAAAAGCCATCCCTCCGAGGCCTATCAGGTGTAGCGTCCTCCTCCCTGCCTTTTCTACCAGGAACACCTAAAAGAATAAAAAAGAAATATCTGCATTCCCTTTCATGAAAACAACTATATGAGCTCTGGAACCTGCCTGACGAACAGCAGGCTACCTGCTATAGTTACACTTGCTCTCTTCCAGCGTCAAGTTAAAAGCACCCAACAGAATCCCCTCTATACTTCCTCTTGCCCATCCATTCCCTATGTGTTTGAAGAGTGAAGACTGTCTTACCCATTACCCATTCAATAGCCCTTTTCCCCCAAAAGGAATTAAAGGAGAAAAAGTTTAACTAAATGACGGAAGGGGGGTGTGGAAGGACATGCAACCCATCCTTGAACGTGTGTAGCAAGAATTCTTCTTCCACCTCAACAATGATCAAAACATCCAACTTACAGAAACCACAGTGAAGATGGTATTAACCACGCCTGCACCAATAGTGGCGTAGATCGGCTCCTTGACACCTGCATCTTGGAAGATTCCTGTCGAGTAATAGAACACCTAACAGGGAACAAAAGATGCAACTGTGAAATACAATTGTGCATAGCAGTTACATGGAACCCTCCAAAAAATCAACTCAGAAAAGTCCCAGAAGTTAAGGAGTACTTCCCAGGGATTTTGTTCAATCACGGTATCTTTTCCGCAAACAATGATCTTCTGTTATCTTATCTCTATTCTCTTCTTCAGTCGTCTTCAATTCTAGCTACTTATTTCCACTTTTTTTTCCTTCTAACTATGCTTCTTCTTACTGCTCCATTTAGCCTCTTCCTTAAGTTTACTTTAGTAACTTACATATAAAGGCTTAAGTCCCTTTAAGTTTTTCAATTACACTTTTCCAATAGACTTACTCCAACTCCCACCCCGACCAACAATGACAGGCATTGATGTCTCCACTTGATAGTGAAGAAACTGAAGAGTAACCTCAGCCTGATCGTGATTTAGAAGCAGAACTTGGGCTGGAATTCCAGGGACTAGGTCTTTGCAAGTGTTTTACAAACTAACACCAGCTATTATTTTAATTGAATAGACACTATTAAATAAACTACAATTTAATGTATACTATTTTTATTATTTGCTCACCACTGTGCTAATACGTAGGGCTGCTGCAACTACCACAGCTAAAGAGATGTCAAAACACTGGTCTCAGACCTCAAGATAACAAGGGAACAGGATCTAGATGGCTCAGTCCCTCAGGTTTGGTTTAGGGGTTTATGATTTCACCCAGAGTACCTGCCCTCGTAGCAGCCAGTATTCATCAGACTTTTTGATGAACATATGCTTCGACAATGGGAGTGACCGTCTCCAGAAACAAGTCGTCAAATCCCTACAACCTAAGATAGAAACTATGTATATTTTCCAAAATAAGATTCAGGCTGAGCTCTTGGAAACTGAGATATGGGGTGTCATCCTCATTGAAAACTGCTGCTCTAGGAGAGAAGCATGGAATTAAAAAAAAAAAAAAAAAAATCGAAGAATATTTAATAATATAAAGCTTGTGAGGAAAGACGTTTGAACAGTTAAAACCAGAGATGAACAGCTATGCCAATTCTCTTCCTTATATAAAAGCTCACATGTCAAAAACCTAACACGTTATATGCTCATCTCAAGCAAACTTCTTACAGTAAAATCTTGCTGCCTGGCGCCATGGAGCTAGGCCACATCATCTTACCTGAAGGCAGTTTACTCTGCTGGGTAAACACTATCCAGCCTCTTACCCCCTCTGCCTTTAAGGGAAATTAGAAAACATCCTTTGTTCAAAGGTAGGTTGGAAAACTGACTTTCACACACCATTTCCTGAAAGGGCGGAGATAGGGGCTGGGCGATGGGTAGGTCCTACCAGCAGAGCACTCATCTATCATTTGTAACTTTCCCGGGGTGGTCTTTTTCTGATCCTGTTTTGCAGGGCTTCGACTCGGGGGAGGCAAGCAGGCGCCTGGGGTATAGAATTGAAGAAGGCGGTCCTTCTCAGGACACGTCTTGTATCTGGACACCTCACCTCACCTTTCCAGTCCCAGCCTCGCTGTTCTGGAAAGTCTTGAGAGTATATTTGAATTACAGTGGTTTTTCAAATGTGGAAATTGGAGATTGATATCCATCAAAACCACCTGAGAGGATTTTTCAAACTATCTTTCCTCCCAAGGTCTGATATGACAGCCTCTGAGTCCTCAGGAGATGCACTGCGATTTCAAACACAAGTATCCTTGTGGTGCGTTAGGCAGAAAAGGCTAAGGACAGACTTTGTATTTTGAGTTATCATGTGTTTTGCAAAACGCTTTGTCACAAAACGATTTGATCACACTGATCACATTACGATGGGAAACCCTCAGGGCGTGAACCAGTACTTAGAAGGGGGACAGGGGTGGGTGTTCTTCATATCCAAATATTTTATCTGCAGAAGGACAGGTGTAGGAATACCCTCTCTGCCCACAACCAAAACTCAAGAGCAGAAGCTGATTTTTGCATAGAACACAATGGCTACCTGCCCACTGCTAGCTTGCATTTTGCCTCACACTTAACTATCATAGTCACTATTCTAAGTTGTAAAAAATATAGAGAATGATAAGCCCAGCTCACTCTGAGGTTGCCTGTGTGCCCACACACCTCCTAATTGCTCCCCAGGGCTTTACACTGATTTTAAATTGTACAGTCCTGGGAAAAAACCCAAGGTATATCAACTCTCAGATCTGCTTTGATTATATGGCTTACGTTATCACTGATAACATCATGTAATAAGACAGATCAGAGTTAAAGAGGACTGAAAATTTTTAAAATGAGTGGTCAAAGAAAGAGGATTAATAAAAATTGACAAATTGTGATACTCTGTATATTAAAAACAAAATCTGGAAGAGGACAAACGTTAACTATAAGTTCCAAGGCTAAGGGTGACAAACTTTTAGCTGATTCTCTCATCTTTCCACATGGAAAACATGTACTATAGATAATTTTAAGAAATAGGAATTCCCTGGCAGTCCAGTGGTTAGGGCTCCATGCTTCCACTACAAGGGGCATGGGTTTGATCCCTGGTTGGGGAACTAAGATCCAACCAAAAAAATTTAAAAATAAACAAATAAAAATGAAAAAATTAAAAAAAAAAAACGAAATGGAAACCTGGGTAAAGAGCATGTTTTGAGAGGCTGCTCTGTGGCAAGTATTGTGAGGGACCCCTGGATATAAAAGAAGGTGAGCAACCAATGCTATTCACCTCTGGTCAGGTGTTTTAAGTGGAATATTGTAGGACACGTTTGACAGACAAGTGGGCACTCACAGCGTTGATCCCCGAGAGCTGCTGAGAGAGCTGGAGCATGATGGAGATGAGGATGGGCTGTCGGTAGCTGGGGGCTCGGAAGAGTTCCACCACAGTGACTTTTTTTTCCTGTGCCATCCTTATACTCTCATCTTTCATCTCCTGGATGTCCTGAGCCACATCCTGGGTGCCCCACAATCGCTGGAGAACTGGTGAAAAGCATGAAGAGGAAAGGTTAATGGTAAGGCGCTGTCCCGAATTCTTTTTCCCCATGAGACGGATGGGAAGAAGCCGCCCAGATGAGCCCTGCATCTGGCGGCTCAACCAGCATCTGGCTTTAACTCGCCTTCTCACCCCATCCTTCAGGGGCTGCAAGTTTCTGACTTAAGCATAATCAGACAGGGAAAGATGACGAAAACCAGATCTAATGTCCTCATCCTAAAACAAACCAAAAGCCTAAGGTTCCTACAGTGAAGGTGTGAAGGGTACTCACTCTCCTTAGCGCTCTCCTCTTCCTTTCTGTTAATGAGCAAGAATCTAGGACTTTCAGGGCAAAATGGAAGGGCAGCACATTGGAGGATGGCTGGGATGATGGTGAAGCCCAAGAGCAGCGGCCAGAGCTCTTTAGTCCCCAAGATGTTTTTTAGACCAAAGATCTAGAAACCAGACAAAGACAATACTATAAATTCCATACTGTACAGGCTACAAGTTGATTTTAAAAAAATGTTCAGAAGATCATCTGTTCTTTCATCACGGGAAAAGATAGTCTCTTCTACTTTTTCTACCCTGCCTGCTTCCTTAGCTGTCTGTGAACTATAGTAATATTAATTAATGTCTGAAACATATATAGTTGAATGTGTGCCAGACGTTCTTTTTTTCAATTGAAGTATAGTTGATTTACAATGTTGTGTTAATTACCGCTGTACAGCACAGTGATTCGGTTATGCATATATATATATATATATTTAAAGAAATATATATTCTTTTCCATTATGGTTTATCATAGGATATTGAAGACAGTTCTCTGTGCCAGACATTCTCTTGACTGTCTTCTCTATGTAAATTCATTTAATGAGTTGTGAAACTAACACTCAGTAAGTTCTAGAGTACCTGGGCCACCAGAATCCCAATAACGATGCCCAGCTGGTTGAGAGTGCCAAAGGCCCCCCGCAGGGCCGTGGGAGATATCTCTCCAATGTACATGGGCACGAATCCTGTGCAGAGTCCACAGAAGAGGCCAATAACCAGTCGGCCCAGGATCAGCATTTCAAATGACTCCGCTATTTTGCAGAACCCCATAAGGCAGCCACCAGCGATGGCCAACAGGTTGACAATAAGCATTGAATTGCGCCTGAAAGATTAAACAAAAACAAGTGAAGTTAGCAAAACAGACCTGATCCCCCCCTTCTTTCCTAATCATTCTACTCTTCTCCAGGCTCACATATCTTTTGGTCTAATTTTTCCACTTTCTAGTATCAGAACATATCTGGTTGGGATAATCAAGATCAATGGTTCTTACACCTCAGTATGCATAACACTCACCTAAAGAATTTGTTTAAGATTCTCCCCTCTACGTCCTAGCTGTAGGCTAGAATTTTAGCAAGCACTTTAAGGCCAGTTGTTCTCAAAGTGGTCCACAAACTAACAGCATCAGCTAGAAATTTGCTAGAAATTAAAATTATCCCACCCTACCCCAGAGTAATTATTAGGCCTGAATCTGGGTTGGAGCCCAGCAATCTGTGGGACTAGTTTTCCCTTGATGGGAATTTGAGGTTCTCTCATTCAAATGCATCTTCACCTCCCTGCTCTAAGCCTCAATTCTTGTCCTCAATGCAACCAGTATAGACCCCTTCCTTGCCCAGCTTCTGATCAAGACCTGCCAAACTGGGACTTCCCTGGTGGCGCAGTGGTTAAGAATCCGCCTGCCAATGCAGGGAGCACAGGTTCAAGCCCTGGTCTGGCAGGATTCCACATGCCACGGAGCAGCTAAGCCCGTGCACCACAACTACTGAAGCCCGCACGTCACAGCTACTGAAGCCCACGCACCTAGAGCCTGAGCTCCGCAACAAAAGAAGCCACTGCAGTGAGAAGCGCGCGCACAGCAACGAAGAGTAGTCCTCGCTCACCACAACTAGAGAAAGTCTGCGTGCAGCAGCCAAAACCCAACTCAGCCAAAAAAAAAAAAAAAAGTATTAATACCTGCCAAACCGGTTGACAAAGAGTCCAACAGAAAAGGAGCCAACCATACCACCAACGGAGAAGATGGCCACAGACAAGGACCACAGGGACGTGAGTACCACCTCAGAGGGAGGGTTTTTGAACCTCTCTTGCAAAGTGTAATTGAGATAGTCCTTTATGATCTGCAAATTAAAATGGTTGGTGGGAGAAGAGACGGTTACAACTGGAAGAGAAAAGAAACAAACATTGGGGATCTTCCCCTCCCTACGAGAACAGCATTACAGTTACTTTCTAGGTAGCGGATCAAGGGAATAAATAGATGGCAATGGATGAGACAGGTAACACTGGAGTTAATGTTACCGGCTCTGAAAAGAATAATTTTTTATTTGTCCTGAAAATTCCAGTAGGTAGTAGTACTGATGTACTCTTGTTTGGTGACTATCCCAGCCACCCTCCCACCCTGAGACTTTGTAACTAACCCCTAAGAGATAATAAAGGAAGTGTGTCACCGTAGGGTGAGAGGAAGAATGGGTACAGTCCAGGGTACAGGGAGCCCCTGAGCCTTTTGCCTTGATCAATGATTCAAATAGACCCCCACCAATGTCATTCCCCCTCTAGGTCTTAGCCAAGCTACCTACCAAGTGTGTCTAAACTTGTTAATTCTGGAAACACTACCTAAAGGAATAATTATCCTATTCCAAACTCTAGCTGCCTGGCACTCACCTCCTCAGGAGCATTGATGACTCCAGTGTTGTAGCCAAACTGGAAAGAGCCTATTGTAGCAATCGTGATGGCAAAGATCAGAGGGGCGGTGACCTGGAGGGGGGGAGGGAGGAGAGAAGAAACAGTCAAAACTCTTGATGGATGGTTGCCTCTTATTAAGAAGATGTATATATCAGAAGAACTCAGCCTGTGAGCGGTATGAAAACAACAAAAACTTAACGATTTAGGTAATGAATGAGGAACACGAAAGAACTGAAGAGCTTATCTGGAAATACATGGGTGAGCATGCAGAGTAAACTTGGGGAAAGTGGCAAGAGAATTTGAGAAAAGGGAGAAGTTAAGATAACTGGGTTAGTCGGTTTGGAAGCATTCAGAAAACAGCCCCAGGTAAGAGCAAGCATAGAACTGTGCTCAGGAATAGAAAAAATTGTGAGGGCACAGTAAAATGCCTTAGGATTGCTAAGAACAATTGACTCTGGAAACAGCTAGATCCAGCGTATGCTCACCCGTACCCCAGATTCCACAGAAGCCCGAGTACTGGTGGTGTGTCGTCATCACCAGGCTGGTCTTAACTGCATCACGTAATCTACAGGATCAACCTACTGTATCCTTGGTCCCATCTGAAATTCTTCCCGTTCACTTAATAATGTACTGTTATCCCCCACCCACCCACCAGGGGGCGAGCACAAGCTCACGCCCAACCCCAGATGGAGACATTTTGTTAGGGGCTGTGCAGTAATCCACCCAGTCATCACTCACCTTGCTGGGAATAATTCCAGTGGGCGTGATCTTACTTTCCACCTCAAGGTAGCTCACTTTTTACGCCTGAGAACCCCAACCCCTCCTCACCTTAAACTCCTTCCCTCTCAGGTCAGACAGTGGCAGGCCAGGAGTTTCAGTTCCCCAAATTGACCTTGCCTCCCAGGCATCTAGTACCCCTGAAGCCCCGCCAGGGCACCGCGTTCTGTTTAATCCTCTCCTTTTAGTAAAAACCTCTTCTTTTTCTCTCATCATTTACTATTCTTGAGGGCCTTCCCACTTTTTCATCCCTTCTCTTATTTTATTTTCAAGTAAGTTACCTTAGTGAATGAAAATACCTTTCTCCCTACAAATACTGCATCCATAACACAATAATACATTAAAATATCGTGCACTCACAATCGACCACAACAGGAAGGACAACTGGAATTCTCTCTCCTTAGTATCCAGGGAATCCCATAGGTCATAGAACAGATGGCTGGACACCGACCCAGGCCCCAAAACAAATCTCAGGTCCTTTCAAGGTCTAAGGCGTCCAGAGAAATCCTCTTGCTGGTTCTCAGACCCACACTCGTAATCAACACAACCAAGCAGCCCCTGATCCCCTGAACACTCAACCGGTTTCATCCTCACATTCTCAGTAGCCTGTAATTGTATTAAAGAAAAAAAAAAAAAAAGAGAAACAAACACAACTTCTCCAGGTGACTTTCCCTACCACAGGAAGGTGAATCAAACAGGGATAAATCCTTTATAGGAAATGACATCCAAAGAGAACTGGTGGAACTGTGGCACTGCAGGCTGGGGAAGAAATGGAAAGGCTCTAAGATGGCTAGGAAGAGAGCACAGCCATCACCATTAAGGCTTGCCTTTCGGAGCGTACCCCAAACAAGCAAAAACCAGTAACTGTATCGTTCTTACCTTCGCTGTCCCCATGGCCCTAAATTAATTCCTTTCAATCTTCAATAAAGATCTGGAAGTGGGATTCCAGAGACCCCTCTTCCAGCCAACAAAACCTCCAAAATGTCCTTCTCAGCAGCAAGTTTTCAGGCAGGTCCTCGGTACCGCTCCAACGTCTCCTCACGCACCCTTAGGATGGGCACCTACTTATAAGCTCCGCAAAGGGCGGAGCCTGGGCGACAAGCCCCCAGCCCCACCCCGCCCCCGCCCCCAGTGATCTTCGGACCTCCCGGAATTTTGTGACCTCAAGCTCTGCCCCCACCCTAGACCACACCCCCCCATCTCTTTAAAACCACATCCCCCCCCCCCCCTCCCCCGTGTTTTTTTTTTTTTTTTTTTCGAAGCTCGTCCTCCTTTCCTCTTCTAAGAGCAGCTACAGCCTCTTAGTTTCACAGACAAAAATGCTACCAGAAAAGCCTGGAGGGAGGGCAGATACACTTTATTTTTTGCTCTCGCAAGTGCTCAGAACTGAATCAATCCGTAAAGAGATGAGGATAAGCGCTATCTATATAAGGAAAGTCGAGTGGGTGCTACTATATGAGAGTTAACGTTGGTTGACGGAGTGTAAACTGAAACTATTCCTAATCCTATGAATTTATCAGCTGCTCTTTGATTGTAGGCTGTGTCTACAATCTTGAAGGGGAGGGAAGGACAGTCTGAGAGAAGGAAAGCGAGTGAAGGAAGAATTGGAAGAATTTTTGGCTCTACTTGTCCTCTGATGAGCATACTGTCTCCTGGGAGAAAACCTGAGTGTCTAGGAGCCAAACCAACTCTCCTGGGCAGCAGAAAGGAGAGAATCCGCTGCCCATGGGACACAATCCAAACTCCTGAAAATACGGCATTCACCAACGCCCCACCCATTCTGAATTCTACCCATTCTGCAGTATTTTGCCTCTAGTCTCGGGTTTACAGTACCTAGAGAGAGGGAAATGATCAAATTCCGTTCAACAGGTATTTGCGGAGCACATACTACCCATCAGACGGATTCATCAGTATATGGGACACAAAAGTCCTGGCCCTCAAGGAATTTATGGTGCTTCCCTTCTGCCACTTAAAACATTAAAAAGGGACGAGGCCAACTGATTCTTACACAACTGGAGTTAATTAGCAATATCCTATTCCTTCTGGGCTGTGAATTTCTTGAAAGAAAAGGGTGAGATAAATATCTGATTTCTAAGCCATACAAGCAAAGCGAGCAAGATTGAGTAGGAAAGACAGGTAAGAAAACTGTGAGCACAGGAAGATGAAGGAAAATAAAAGGAGAGAGAAGTGCTCCCGTGTGAGAGTTAACGAAGGAGGACGAGTTCGTCGTAGGTAGAGCTGGGTGGCTTTGCTGGGGGGAAACATCAGTAGTCAAATTCCTAATGCCTGTTAATCTGTAGCCTAGCAGGCCCTGCAGGGGAAGGGCGGGTGGGGTGCGACAAGCCGGTAAAGAGGTAGAATTATGCGAGAGGAGCCACTGAAGAAAGTGCACCTTCCCTTGGGGTTTTGGTTGGGAGCCTGGAATTCAAACTGGTAGTACTGGACCTGAAACAGACCACATCGTGTGGTCTTTCCTGAAATGAGGATTTTTAAAAAAAACTGAAGTATAACTGACTTACATTATCATATTAGTTTTAGGTGCACAACATACTGATTCGGTATTTTTATACATTACAAAACGAAACCACTAAATGAGGATACTTTCTGAATCTCATTGTTAGCTGAGAGAACTGGCGATGAGTGAAACGTGACAACCAAAAAAACCTTCCCTGAGGTCATTCCTCCCCTCCCCCTCTCTCCCAATCTTCCAGGAAACCCTGAGCCTAGAGGCCCCTTTAGTTACCACAGCAACTGAATTTAGCAGCCAAAGGACAAAATATCCTGTATGGCGTCGCTGCCAATAAACATTCAATCTGAGTCATTTATGTAATATTAAGTTTTCTGAGTGGCCGCATTAAAATTTTTAAAAGAAAAACATAGGAAACAAGAATAATTAATTTTAATAATTATTTTATTTGACCTGATATAGCCAAAATAATACTATTTGAGTTTGATTAAATTACAATTGATTTATAAATATATTAAACTATAATTGATTAAATTATAATCAATTTAAAAATTATTAAGATAGTTTACTTTTTTCCTACTAAGTCTTTGAAATCCCGTGTGTATCTTACATCCCCACTTAGACTCTGTTTTCTACAGCTAAAGTAATATGTCGTTCTAATCAAAACAACGAAGTTGTGTTTAACGGGAAAATATTTTAAATGAACTAAAATTAGCAATTCGGTTCCTCAGTCCCACCAGCCACATAAATTCTCAGCAGCCCCAGGAGGCTGGAGGCTGGACCCTGAAGCCTCACAGCGACATGTGCCCACGCGAGTCTTTTCTCCATTCTTTGACTTTTATTTATTATTTGTCTCACAATGTCATTCTTCTTCTTCTTTTTTTTTTGTCCACACAGCTTGTGGGATCTTAGTTCTCTGACCAGGGATCGAACCCACACCTTTAGCAATGAAAGCGCAGAGTCCTAACCACTGGACTGCCAGGGAATTCCCTCACAATGTCATTCTTGGCTCTAAATCACTGTCTTTTATTTCTCCCTCTCCCTTGCCTTAGAATAATTATTCCTTAACGTTTTGCAAGAGTAAATGGCACCAGTGAAAGTAAAAAAGTAGGTCTTTTTGCCCTTCATTCACTCAGAGCAGGTTCCAATGTAACTCCAGAACACAGTTATTTTTCCAATACTTATTGAAAGAACAGATGAAATAATTGTAAAGGCCTAGGATTATACCTGTCCCAAATAACTTGTGTAAAACCAGTGTAGTGAAACAATACTGAGGGTCAGGATTTAGATGTCTGAAATCTGTAGGTATTTTCTGTTTGGTAGAAAAATAGGGAGGGTGAAGGGGAGAGAGATCTGAAACCTGTTTTCTCTGGCTAAACTCAGTCTGAGAAAATTATCTTTAAGGAAGCTAAGCAGCTTAGAGGGAGAGAGAACACTTCTATCAATGTATATTTTTAAACGGTAACAGCTGGAATTCAGCTGGATCTCAGGAATCTGAAAGTATGCTGAATATATTGAGATGAATACTCCTTGAGCAAGTGGGACTTAATATAAGTTGCTTCTCAGAAACCAGATCAGGAATGGGACTTGTCCCCAAGGTGACGGGGACCTCCAAGTTAGGCAACCCTCACTGTGGGCCACAGGTAACAGTTGCTCAATACGACTGTTTGCTGATGTGCTGGGGGGATTGGCTGGGGGACTGGGGTCTTGGGTGCACTTTGGAAGCAGGCACCACGAGATTCCAAGCTCCACTCAGGCTGGAGCCGCAGCTCTGGTGACCAGTCTCCACGGAGAATGCCAGCGGAGGAAAGGTGGTCGATAAATTTCAAAATGGAATAGGTTGGGGAGGAATGTTATGAACTCCCCACCTAACAGTTTAATGGAGGTCTGCTTAGAAGAATGGGAATGAATGAATCATGACCTGAAATCTCTTAGATCCAAAGGCAGGTAATCTGCCACCTTGGATCTCAATCTCCTTCTCAGGTTGCCCTGTGAGAGGATGTTTGGTAATATGATAACCAAGCAGGAAAACAAACAGAGCCAAAATCCTAAAACCAGGGAACAAAGGGCTGTAAACACATTTACCTTGTCAAAGTAAAGACAGGGAAAACTACCTCTTCAACAGGACAATGTAAATGGCATTTCAAGGCACAGAAAAAGCTAGTGACTGCTTTAAAGACATCCAAAGCCAATCCTACTCTTCGCTCGCGTTTGTAATGTTCCTCATAAAGAACAACTGTTGCATAGAATGTTATTTGTTAATTTTCTTTTATTAGGTTGGGTGTAGGTGGAGTTTATTTTGAATCTGAAAAAACCTTAGAAAATAAACTCTCAGGGTGAAGAAAGAAAACATTTGAGAAATGTTGATTTTCCTGTCTGAACTGGGTTGCAGCTATTCATTATTCCAACCCATCCTGAAGGACCGAATCCCAGCTCCCAGATCCTTATTACTTTCTTCCCTCCTCCAATATTCAAAAGGTAATCCGTCACACACCAGTGCTAGAGGAATTACCTTAAATCAAAAATATAATTGCATCATCTCCTAATCAAGTAACTTGAACAAGTTATTGAAAAAGTCTAGGTCCGTTCTGTCCAATAGAAATATAATGAGTCACACAAGAAATTAAAAATTTTCCAGTAGCTACATTAAAAAAATGAAAAAAAAAGAGCTGTCAGTTGTAATATTATATTTTATTTAACTTAATATATCCCAAATATTCTCATTTCAACACATATTTAATATAAAAATTATTTAGATATTTTATTCTTTTTTTTTTGGTATTAGATCTTCAAAATCCAATCTTCATTTTACACTTACAGCACATCTTAATTGAGACTAAATTTTCAAGGATCAAGGAGAAATGTAGTCCTATTAATTAGGCTGTGTTTAACAAAAACATTTTACACAACTTAAAACTTTTTTTTACGCTGCTTCAATTTTTTTTTAATTGAAGTATAGTTGATTTACAATATTATGTTAGTTTCAGGTGTACAACATAGTGATTCAATATTTTTATAGCTTATACTCCATTTAAAGGTATTACAAAATATTGGCTATGTTCCCTGTGCTGTACAATACATCCTTGTCGCTTATTTATTTTATACACAGTAGTTTGTGCCTCTCAATCCCCAACCCCTGTTTTGCCCCTCCTTCCCTCTCCCCACTGGTAACCACTAGTTGATCTCAATATCTGTGTGTCTGTTTCTGTTTTACTATTTCATTTCTTTGTTTTATTTTGTAGATTCCACATATAAATGATAACATACAGTATTTGCCTTTGTCTACACTGCTTCAATTTTTAAATACAAACTTTTTTCTTTAATGTTTCTTTTTTTATCGAGGTATAATTGATATACATTATATTGGTTTCAGGTGTGCAACATGATTCAATGTTTGTAAACACTGTGAAGTGATTACCTTAATAAGTCTAGTTAACATCTGTCATCATATACAATTATAGAATTTTTTTCTCTTGTGATGAGAATTTTAAAAATTTTAAAGTTAGCAACTTTCAAGTATACAATACAGTATTATTAACTATCGTCGTCAATGCTGTACATCACTATAACTTATTTATTTTATAACTGGGAGTTTGTGCCTTTTGACTCCCTTCTATTTTGCCTCCCCCAGCCCTTTGCCTGTGGCAACCACAAATAAACTGTTCTCTGTACCTATGGGTTTTTTTTTTTTAGATTTTACATATAAGTGAGATCATATAGTATTTGTCTTTCTCTGCCTGACTTACTTCACTTAGCATGATCCCCTCTAGGTCCATTCATGTTGCTGTAAATGGCAAGATTTCATCCTTTTTTATGGCTGAGTAATATTCCATGGACACTTAGGTTGTTTCCCTATCTTGGCTATTGTAGATACTGCTGCAATGAACGTGGGGGAGCATATATCTTTTCTAGTTAGTGTGTTCATTTTCTTTGGATAAATACTCAGAAGTAGAACCACTGGATCATATGGTAGTTCTATTTTTAATGTTTTTTTAAAGAATTTGGGGATTAAAAAAATATATATTTATTTGGCTACGCCAGGTCTTAATTGCAGCATGTGGGATCTTCCTTGCAGCAGGCGGGCTCTTTTAGTTGTGAAATGTGGGATCTAGTTCCCCCACCAGGGATCGAACCTGGGCCCCCTGCATTGGGAGCGTGGAGTCTGTAGTCTTAACCACTGGACCACCAGGGAAGTCCCTATTTTTAATTTTTTGAGGAACCTTCATATCATTTTCCATAGTGGCTGCACCAATTTACATTCCTACCAACAGTGTAGGAGAGTTTCCTTTTCTCCAGATCCTCACTAACACTAATTATTTCTTCTCTTTTTGATGACAGCCACTCTAACAGATGTGAGGTGATATCTCACTGTGGTTTTGATTTGCATTCCCTTAATCATCACTTAATGATTAGTGATGTTGAGCAACTCTTCATGTAGTTTTTTGCCATCTGTTTGCCTTCTTTACAAAAATGTCTATTCAGATCCTCTGTCCGCTTTTTAATTGGAAGGATTTTTTTTCTTTTGCTATTAAGTTGTATGAGTTCTACATTTTTTTTTTTTTTTTTTTTTTTTTGCGCTACGCGGGCCTCTCACTGTTGTGGCCTCTCCCGTTGCGGAGCACAGGCTCCAGACGCGCAGGCTCAGTGGCCATGGCTCACGGGCCCAGCTGCTCCGCGGTATGTGGGATCTTCCCGGACCGGGGCACGAACCCGTGTCCCCTGCATCGGCAGGCGGACTCTCAACCACTGCGCCACCAGCGAAGCCCCTACATATGTTTTGAATATTAACCCCTTATCAGATACATGATTTGCAAATATTTTCTCCCATTCAGTAGGTTGCCTTTTCATTTGTTGATGATTTCCTTTGCTGTGCAGAAACTTTTTAGTTTGATGTAGTCTAAATACAAACTTAAATGAATTAAAATGGGACAAAATTAACAATTTTCCTCAGCTGCACTCACCACATTTCAAGTGCTCAGTACCCAACCTATCATTCCAGTATTGTCTAGAGCATAGACTATACACCCAAGAAGTATATCTCCTTTTACCTAAGCCAAACGGAACTATTTGTCAGTTTTCAAACAGTTTCAAACATTTCCTGCCTCACAGTTTTTACTTTGCTATTGTCTCTGACTTAAAAATCCTTTTCACTCCTGCTTGTAAAAATCGTTTTCATCCTTCAAGGGTCAATTAAAATGCGAGATCGTCACAGCCAAAGGAAGGCCATTTGAAGATTATACATGTTATGGTACTCCATTCTATCTTGAATTTTAGATATCTAGGTTGGAACTCCATGGGAGCATCATCTGGTTTGGGTTTTCTGGTCTGGTCCAGAATAGAATAGGGTTCCAATACATGTTAGTTGAATCAATGAATGGTTGTATGTTGATTTTAATTCTTTTTAAAGAAGATTAATTAATTAATTTTGCAGCACGCGGGATCTTTGTTGTGGCGTGAGGGATCTTTTAGCTGTGGGTGTGGACTTCTTCCCCGACCAGGGATCAAACCCGGGCCCCCTGCATTGGGAGTGCGGAGTCTCACCCACTGGACCACCAGGGAAGTCCCGTTGTATGCTGAAGTTGTAGAAATATGTGGAAATTGCCAGGTGATGGAAAAACTGATGAAGTCCTTTCAGAGAGATGTAGGATCAAGGCAATGGAACAACAGTAAGAACAGGTTCAAATTTAACTGAAGCACTGCTTCCTCTAGAACCTTTCCTGATTCCTCAGTCTGCTCCTGCATATTTTAATTGTCTTCCTTGTCTATCTCCCTCATTCACATTTCCCTTAAGAGTAGGGATTTTGGACTTCCCTGGTGGTGCAGTGGTTAAGAATCCGCCTGCCAATGAAGGGGAAACAGGTTCGAGCCCTGGTCTGGGAAGATCCCACACGCCACGGAGCAACTAAACCTGTGAGCCACAACTACTGAGCCCGCACACCACAATGAAGAGTAGCCCCCACGCGCCGCAACTAGAGAAAGTCCGCGCGTAGCAACGAAGACCCAATGCAGCCAAAAATAAATAAATTTAAAAATTAAAAATAAATAAATAAAGTAGGACTCCTGTTTAAAAAAAAAAAAGAGTAGGGATTTTTTTTCTTTTCTCCAGTCTCGGCTCCACATAAGGCTGGACATGTGAATAAACAACTGAATGAACGAATGAACAAATTAAAACTTATCGATACGAGTTCCTATTTGCTTGAGGAAGAGCATAGTCATGTTTCCTGACCACACAAACAGGACAAGGCTGGCAGTGAAAGTAAACTCAGTGAGTGACATGAACCCATAACCAATTATGTGGGGCTCTTTACACGCCTGAGAGCGATCATTGAATATATAATATAGCACTGCTGCAAGACTAAACCACAGACTATTGTGCTCATAACTGACCTGCTAAAATCATTCCACATGGTATGATGAAAATCAGTCCACATGGGACAAAATATTGACATCAGGATTGCTTTGGAAAATCTGGGGAATCTGGTCATTATGTTGATTTTAGAGGTCTCACCAACAGTCTGTAATTTTTATAAAAATAAATATATGTATTCTTTAATTTTTGGCTGTGTTGGGTCTTTGTTGCTGTGCACGGGCTTTCTTTGGTTATGGTGAGCGGGGGCTACTCTTCGTTGTAGTGTGCGGGCTTCTCATTGCAGTAGCTTCTGTTGTTGTGGAGTACGGGCTCTAGGCACGCAGGGCAGGCTTCAGTAGTTGTGGCACGCGGGATCAGTAGTTGTGGCTCGTGAGCTCTAGAGCACAGGCTCAGTAGTTGTGGCACACCGGCTTAGTTGCTCTGAGGCATGTGGGATCTTCCCGGACCAGGGCTTGAACCCGTCCCCTGCATTGGCAGGTGGATTCTTAACCACTGCGCCACGAGGGAAGCCTCTGTAATTTTTTAAACTTTTAAAGTTTGTAAGTGCTTAGCACATAAAAAGATTTCATGTTTGTTGTATTGATTACAGAGCACAGAGAGACACAATACTCTTTTTTTTTTTTTTAAATAATAAGTTTCAATAGGACTTTAAACCTGCCAGCCACAGGCCCTTTCATTTTATCGTAGCCACTTTTGTCACTCAGATGCATTAAAACATTGTCTATAGTTTTAACAGCTGATGTCTTAATGTTGACCAAAATTCTTTTTGAATTTCATTTAAAGAAATTTTTGTTGGGACTTCCCTGGTGGTGCAGTGGTTAAGAATCTGCCTGCTAATGCAGGGGACACGGGTTCGAGCCTTGGTCCGGGAAGATTCCACATGCCACGGAACAACTAAGCCCGTGCACCACAACTACTGAGCCTGTGCTCTAGAGCCTGCAAGCCACAGCTACTGAGCCCTCGTGCCACGACTACTGAAGCCTGCGTGCCTAGAGCCCGTGCTCCGCAACAAGGGAAGCCACCACAATGAGAAGCCCGCGCACTGCAACGAAGAGTAGCCCTCACTCACCGCAACTAGAGAAAGCCGGCACGCAGCAACAAAGACTCAATGCGGCCAAAAATAAAATAAATAAATAAATTTTTTTAAAAAAAAGAAATTTTTGTTTTTGCCTAGTATCACTAGTCTCCAATGCCAGGATCTGTTGTGGGCTGTGACTCACAAGGAGGGTAGCACTGGTGCACTGCAGCCAGCTCCTGAGAGCCAGTTGTGCACACTGCTTCCCAGCTCTGTGTTCAGTGAAATCACGCAGGTAGCTAGACGTCTATCACAGTGTGGGTATTTATACCATGGAAATTGGCAAATGCTACAAATCAGATATTTCTTCTTTTTCCTTCTTTCTTTCTTTTTTTTAAGCCCAGAATCCTAACCACTAGGCCATTAGGGAACTACCTTTTTTTTCTTTCCTTCTTTCCATTTTATTTTATTTTTTTTTGCGGTACGCGGGCCTCTCACTGTTGTGGCCTCTCCCGTTGCGGAGCACAGGCTCTGGACGCGCAGGCTCAGCGGCCTAGCCGCTCCGCGGCATGCGGTATCTCCCCGGACCAAGGCATGAACCCGTGTCCCCTGCATCGGCAGGCAGACTGTCAACCACTGTGCCACCAGGGAAGCCCCCATTTTTTTTTTTTTTTTAAAGCACTGATTTAACAGTGACTCCACTGAAAGTAAATAAGGCTTCTTAGAGAAATAGCTGATTCCATACCTGAGGCTAAGAGATAGATAAGGCTGGAACATCTTACTGTGTCAGGAAGTGTAGAAGTTTTCAAAGATCAATGTAGCCATGTCAGAAGGACACAGGAGTCAATTTAAAAGGGACTCCTACTGGCCAAAGCTACGATAATTTGGGCATCAAAAAGAGAATACTGTCTGAGGTTAACATATTGTAAAGCTAAAAAATCCATAATGATACCAAAAAAAAAAAGGTAACATCATGTAGTCTAAAATGAAAGTGAATAGAACGTATTTCCGCTAAACCTTATTATTCAATCATATTTTTTTAAATAAAGAAATAAATTTATTTATTTTTGGCTGCATTGCTTCTTTGTTGCTACGCGGGCTTTCTCTAGCTGCGGCGAGCGGGGCTACTCTTCCTTGCGGTGAGTGGGCTTCTCATTGAGGTGGCTTCTCTTGTTGTGGAGCACGGGCTCTAGAGTGCAGGCTCAGTAGTTGTGGCACGTGGGCTTCAGTAGTTGTGGCTCACGGGCTCAGTAGTTGTGGCTCGCAGGCTCTAGAGCACAGGCTCAGTAGTTGAAGCCCAGCACTGTTGTTTCTTGACTGCTCCTCCCTTGTCTCTGCATCTCTTCCCTTCCCTGATTAACAAGTGTTTGAACCTGACCTCTAGTACTCAGGGAAAGTCAAGAAACGGGGGACACAGAAAGGCTTTCATGCTCAGGGGCCCCATAGGGTCCTGCTCAGTTTCAGTCCCACAGATTAAAGGCTCAGTCTCACAAGACTGTCCCCACGTCAGCTGCCAATTGAAAGTCTGAGTTGTTACTTGTGCTTCCGAATGACTGGCTGTAAATTGGAGGTTCCTATCACCCGTTTCCTGGGTTCAATCAATGTGCCATACTGGCTCACAGAATTCAGAGAATGTTTACTTACATTTACCAGTTAATTACACAGGATATTATAAAGTATTCAGATGAAGAGTGTCACCTGCAGATTGGCACTCGCCATCTACCTCTACAAGGATCAAATTATGAGCTGCTGCAGGTGCTGACATTTAACAGCCCCCTGAAAGGAGTTCAGGGTGGAGAGCAGAAATGAGGCACTCTGTGCTCTGGGAAGAAAACTGGCAGAACAGGTCTTCAGATAGTTAGATATTTTCAGGAGCCGATTTTATGAGCCCAATTCTTGCATCTCCTCATACCTAGAAAAGCACTAAAATCCTTCATGGTGACGTCTGCTTCTCGTGACTAGCAGAAACCTTCTGCCAAAAAATACGTGCTGGATTGCATGTACTTACACTTCACCAAAATCACATATATACTGACCTTCCCCCTCACCTCTTTGGAGCAGTTTCTCAGAGCTATCTGAAATGCTGTCTCCCGGGCTATAGTCCTCATTTTGCCCCAAATCAAACTTAACTCACAACTCTCACCTTGTGCATTTTTTTTTCTGTCAACAAGAGGTACATAGATAGGGCAAGGTCTGGAAAGATCCTAAGAGCAGAAACCTCTGTCTGCATGGAACTGGGATGCACCACACTCTCCAAATATGGAAATGATCATCAACCTGGAAACTCATCAAATCTCTTTGTTCCAGAGTTTTGTTTTGTTTTTTTTTTTTTTTTTTTTTGGCTGCGTTGGGTCTCCGTTGCTGCACACGGGCTTTCTCTAGTTGTGGCGAGCGGGGTCTGCTCTTTGTTGTGGTGTGCGGGCTTCTCATTGCAGTGGCTTCTCTTGTTACGGAGCACGGGCTCTAGGTGCACGGGCTTCAGTAGTTGCAGCTTGTGGGCTCTAGAGCGCAGACTCAGTAGTTGCGGCATGCGGGCTCAGTAGTTGTGGCGCACGGGCTTAGTTGCTCTGCATCATGCGGGATCTTCCCAGACCAGGGCTCGAACCCGTGTCCCCTGCATTGGCGGGCAGGTTCTTAACCACTGCGCCACCGGGGAAATCCCTGTTCCAGAGTTTTTGTACAGTTTAACCTGTAGCTCCTCCTTGCCCCAACCTAGAGGTCAGTGGGTAGTGTTAAAAGTGTTAACCCTCTAATCGTTTGGTCTCTCTGGTGACCAGCCCCATCTTTAGGCTAACCGGGGGCCGCACCCTGAATCACTTCACTGGCATAAATTTAGGTGTGTCCCAACGGGCTCCTTATGAATAACAGACATTCCTACCAGTCAGGAAATTCCAAGGGTTTTAGGAGATTTTATGCCAGTCTTGGAGACAGAGACCAAGTATATTTCTTATTAAATCACCCAGCCTTAGAAAACAAATACAAATGGTTATTTAAAAATTTATAAGTAGTTAGGTATAGCTGAAACATAAAGGTATATGTGGGAGAATAGCAGAAAAAAGACTGACTCTTAGGCAAGGGAATATATGTGGTTTCTAAGAGCAAAGACTTCAGAGCCAGAGTGCCTAGTTATAAATCTGGTCGATATCACTTACCAGCTACGTGTCAGCCTAGGCAAGTTATTTTCTCATTTAATAAAATGGGTTCTTTGTGTCTATCAGACTCGTTAGTAGTTAATGCATGTTAACTGGTATGGTCGTCGTTTTCCTTAAGCGGCTCAGTTTAACACAGTGTTTAATAAATGTGTATTAAATAAATTATATAGTATAGATGAAAAGAATCTGAAATCTTTCTAAAAATTAGTAATGTTAAAACTTCAATTCTGACAGCCACAGGTCCCTTTTTATTTTATAGTAGCCGTAACTTCAAGGCCTTGAACTTTTTGAGATTCTAAGAAAGATAACTTTAAAGACTCCTGGCCCTGATAGAATTTTTCATATTCTCAGGGATGTACACTTTCTAAGAATACTTAAAATTACATCCACTTAAATTTAGGGTATTACCTTTGCCTTTGACTTGAGGCTATATTTCGAAAATCATTCTACCAACATTCTCCTTGAGTCAGAAAATGCCTTCTAACTGGTACATTTATGTTTAGTTGTTTTTGTATTGTTCATGAATAAAATATATGAGTAAATATGATTGAATAGGGACTTCCCTGGTGGCGCAGTGGTTAGAATCTGCCTGCCAGTGCAGGGGACACGGGTTCAAGCCCTGGTCCGGGAAGATCCCACATGCCGCAGAGCAACTAAGCCGGTGTGCCACAACTACTGAGCCTGCGCTCTAGAGCCCATGAGCCACAACTACTGAGCGTGCGTGCTGCAACTACTGAAGCCCGTGCACCGCAACGAAGGGTATCCCCCACTCGCCGCAACTAGAGAAAGCCCGTGCACAGCGACAAAGACCCAATGCAGCCAAAAAAATAAATCAATACAATAAATAAATTAAAAAAAAAATAAAGAAACAACAGTGTTGCCTTGGGACAGGATCCTGGCTCCGCCTCAAGGGGTACACGTAACAATATCTTTGAGCTCTTCTGAAAACCCCAACAAATGGAAGATGTTAACTACTTGACGAAGTAGTCTTCATTCCAGAGAGGAGGTCACAGTTTTATATCCTCGAGAACCACAGGTCATCAGGAGACAATCTGAGGCCAGATTAAGGGATGCAGGCCCTGCACACACCCTGATCCTTTATCAGCAACTCCACCCTTGAAGCATTGCTATAAAACTCCTCACCAAATCCCCCTAGGCTGGGACACACAGTTTTTGAGGCACGAGCCCACTGTGGCCCCCTTTGCCTGGCAAAGCAGCAAAGCTACTCTTTTCTACTTCACCCAAAAGTCTGTCTCCGAGATTCCATTCGGCACTGGTGCACAAGAGGCCAAGCTTTCGGCACCAGGATCTGATGCTAGGATCAGGTAGACAGTGTGGAACACTGTCTACACACAAGTAGACAGTGCGGGACAGTTAAACTGGTAGGGTAACCAGTTTGTGTCAGCTGAGAATTGGAGAATTGCTTGGTGGTGTGGAAAAACACACATCAGAGGTTGCCATAACACTACACCAGACTGGGTGGCTCAAACAACAGAAATGTATTTTCTTGCAGTTCTGGAGGCTGGAAGTTCAAGATCAAGGTGTTGACAGGTTTGGCTTCTCCAGAGGCCTCTCTCCTTGACTTGGAGATGCCAGCCTCTTGCTGTGTCCTCATACAGCCTTTTTCCCTGTGTGCATGCATCCTTGGTTAACTCTTTTTGAGGGTCTAAATTTCCTCTTATGAGGACATCAGTCAAACTGGATTGGGGCTCACCCTGAGACTCTCATTTTAACTCCATAACCTCTTTAAAGGCTGTTTCTCCTAATACAATCATATTCTGAGGTACTGGGAGT
Source organism: Aethalodelphis obliquidens (assembly GCF_003676395.1). Taxonomy (NCBI): domain Eukaryota; kingdom Metazoa; phylum Chordata; class Mammalia; order Artiodactyla; family Delphinidae; genus Aethalodelphis; species Aethalodelphis obliquidens. The sequence continues at coordinate 6,760,566 of NW_020838027.1, read as the reverse complement.
TAAGACTTCAACATGAATTTTGGAGAGACAATCGAGTTCATTATGTCATGCTTCTATTGGAGACTCATTCTTTTGTGCTCTTCTATCTTGAATATCCTTGCCAACTGGCTAACTCCTGGTCAAGATCTAAGTAGATATAATTTCCTTTGTGCCATAATCTATCTCAAAAATACCTATGTATATCCTTAGGACTGCTGAATATCTAAACAAGCTATAACCTAATTAGCAAATTACATAACATGATTATAGAAAAGATAAAGGTAGTGATTCATAGAAGTCTCAAAAGAAGGTCCCTTAGATAAGAAAATTATTTTAGGGATGTAGGTGGGTGGGACTTCATGAAATGGATTTTAGGTGATCCAAGTTCCTTTATTTCCCGAGAATCATTTCTTAAAATATTCAAAGATCACAACTATACTAGCATCCTTGCAGCTTTTTAAATGATAAAGCATAAAGTCAACATAAAAAATGTAAAATCAGTTTTTTGTCTGTTTAGATGACACCATCCATCTCTGAATCTGTCTAATCAGTCAACCCGCTCTCTCTGTTGGACATTAAAACACGAACAAACAAACAAAAACTCTAGTAATAGTCTAGGCTAGTCTACTTTATTGGTAAGCACATACTGTTGAGGATTTGTTATCCTTACTCGTTAATGTTACAGCCTATACTCCTAATCTAAATAGGTGTCTTGAAGTGTATGCTTTTGGTCAATATTTTATGTCTTAGAACATCTCTTTTTATATGTCTAGGTCTGTTGTTAATGTTAAACTGGGTAGAGCAATCCCCCTTATCTGTGGGAGATATGTTCCAAGACATCTAGTGAATGCTTAAAACTGTGAATAGTACCAATCCCTCTGTATACTGTGCTCTTTCATATACATACATATGAGTATACAGTGTGCATACGATAGACAAAGGCATGATTCACTCCCTGGGTGGGACGGAGGTGGACAGCACAAGATTTCATCATGCTACTCAGAACAGCACACAATTTTAAACTTACAAACTGTTTATTTTTGGAATTTTCTATTTAATACCTTCAGGCTGCAGTTGACCGTGGGTAACTGAAACCTCAGAAAGCAAATAAAGCAAAAAACAGCAAATAAAGCAAAAAAGCAAATAAAGCTAAGTGTATTTAGCATATACAAGTCTATTACCATACCATACCAGATTATTGTGTGTATTACTTAATATATTCTGAATATCTGAAAAAGTGATGAATAAATGTTTTTGAGAGAGTTGAATAAATAAATGGTAATTTCTAGAGAGTAATTTCTCAGGATTTGACTAGGACTGAGCATAGTTTTAATTGTATTTATAGCCTGACTGTCTCTAAAAAGGATACGTTAACAAACAAAAGAAGAGTGGCCTGTATAGCTGACTCACTTTGCTGTACAGCAGAAACAAACACATTATAAAGCAACTACACTCCAATAAAAATTAGTAAAAAAAAGAATAGTGGTCCTGTATTTCTTAAACACAAAATACTCATTTGATGATGGAAACAGGTGGTTAAAGTTTGATATTACTCACCACTAAGATGATTAATTCCCTCCAGACTCATTCTATAAGTCCAGCATTACCCTAATACCAAAACTAGACAAGGACATTACAAGAAAAGACAGCTACAAACCAATATTTCTCATGAACATAGATACTAAAATCCTTAAAAAAAATTACCAAAATTTCATAAAACAATGAATAGAAATAATCATACATCATGACCACCTGGGATTTATCCCAGGTATGCAAAGCTGCTCAGTATTTGAAAATCAATGAACTCCATCACATGAACAGGCTAAAAAAGAAAAATCACATGATCATATCAATAGATACAGAAAAAGTACTTGACAAAATCCAAAGCCTATCATGATAAAAACTCTAAGTGAAGTAGGAACAGAGGAGAACTTTCTTAACTTGATAAAGAACATCTACAAAAAAAACCAAATCAAAACAAAAAAAACCATGTAGCTAACAACATACTTAAATGGTTGAGAAACTCAAAGCTTTCCCACTAAGATTAGGAACAAGGTAAGGTTGTCTCCCCTCACAACTACTATTCAACATTGTTCTAGAAGTACTAGCTAATGTAATAAGACAAGAAAAGGAAATAAAAGGTATATAGATTGAGAAGGATGAAATAAAACTGCCTTTGCTTGAACGTGACATGATCGTCCATGCAGAAAATCCAAAAGAATTCACAAAAAAATTTCTATAACTAATAGACAATTATTGCAAGGTTGCAAGGTACAAGGTTAATATACAAAAGCCAATCATTTTCTTATATACGAGAAATAAAAAAGTGGAATTTGAAATTTAAAAAGCAATATCATTTATATTAGCATCCATAAAAGTAAATAACTAGAGGGAAGAGATATGGGAACATATGTATATGTATAGCTGATTCACTTTGTTGTGGAGCGGAAACTAACGCACCATTGTGGAGCGGTTGTACCCCAATGAAGATGTTAGAAGGGAAAAAAAAAAAAAAAAAAAAAAGTAAGTAACTAGATAAAAATCTAACAAAATATGTACCAGACCTATATGAGGAAAACTACAAAACTCTGATGAATGAAATCATAGAACTAAATAAATGGAGAGGTAGTATACATTCATGGATAGGAAGAATCAATATTACCAAGATGTCTGTTCTTATCAACTTGATCTATAGATTCAGTGCAATCCCAATCAATATCCCAGCAAGTTAATTTTTGGATATTGAAAAAGTGATTCTAAAGTTTATATGGGGCTTCCCTGGTGGTGCAGTGGTTAAGAATTCTCCTGCCAAACGCGCAGGCGACACGGGTTTGAGCCCTGGTCCGGGAAGATTCCACGTGCCATGGAGCAACTAAGCCCGTGCACCACAATTACTGAGCCTGCCCTCTAGAGCCAGCAAGCTACAACTACTGAGCCTGCATGCCACACCTACTGAAGCCTGCACACCTAGACCCCTGCTCCACAACAAGAGAAGTCACTGCAATGTGAAGCCCACACACTGCAGCAAAGAGTAGCCCCCACTCGCAACTAGAGAAAGCCCGTGTGCAGCAACAAAGACCCAATGCAGCCAAAAATAAATTAAAAGAAAAAAAATCCTGAAGTTTATATGAAGAGGCAAAAGACCCAGAATAGACAACACAGTACTGAAAAAGAAGAAAAAAGTTGGAGGACTGACACTACCTACCCAACTTCAAGACTTACTGTAAAGCTTCAATAATCAAGACATTGTGGTACTGGTGAAGGAATAGACAAATAGATCAATGGAACAGAACAGAGAGCCCAGAATATGAATATATAGAGTCAAATGATTTTTGACAAAGAAACAAAGGCAACAAAATGGAGCAGAGACAGTCTCCTCAACAAATGGTGCTAGAACAGCAGGACACACACACACACACAAATTAATCTAGACACAGACCTTACCTTTCACAAAACTTAACTCAAAATGGATCATAGGTCTAAATATAAAACAGAAAACTATAAAACTCTTAGAAGATAGCAGAGAAGAAAACCCAGATGACCTTGGATATAGAGATACCTTTTTAGGTACAGAACCAAAGGCACAATCCATGAAAGCAATAATTGATAAGTTGGGCTTTATTAAATTAAAAATTTCTGCTTTCCAAAAACACTATCAAGAGAACGAGAAGATAAGCCACAGATTGAGAGAAAATATTTGCAAAAGACACATCTGATAAAGGACCATTGTCCAAAATATACAAAGAACTCTTAAAACTCAACAAGAACACAACTAAATGTTCTTTAATCATAAAAAAACCCTCAACGATAATAAAACAAACAACCTGATTAAAAAATATGCCAGGGCTTCCCCGGTGGCGCAGTGGTTAAGAATCCACTTGCCAATGCAGGAGACATGGGTTCGAGCCCTGGTCCAGGAAGATCCCACATGCTGTGGAGCAACTAAGCCCGTGCGCCACAACTACTAAGCCTGCGATCTAGAACCCGAGTGCCACAACTACTGAGTCCATGCACCAAAACTACTGAAGCCTGCGTGCCTAGAGCCCATGCTGTGCAACAAGAGAAGCCACCACAATGAGAAGCCCGCACACCGCAACAAAGAGTAGACCCCGCTCGCCGCAACTAGACAAAGCCCGCACACAGCAACGGAGACCCAACGCAGCCAAAAATAAATTAATTAAATAAATTAATTAAAAAAATAGGCCGAAGACCTTAACAGACACCCCACCAAAGAAGATATGTTGATGGCAAATAAGCATTTGAAAAGATGCTCCACTCATATGTCATAAGGGAAATGCAAATTAAAACAATGATGAGATACCACTACACACCGATTAGAATGGTCATTGAAACACTGACAATACCAATTGCTGGCAAGGATGCGGTGCAATAGGAACTCTCATTCATTGCTGGTGGGAATGCAAAATGGTGCAGCCACTTTGCAAGACAGTTTGGTAGTTTCTTACAAAACTGAACATACTCTTACCATATAATCCAGCAATCTCACTCCTTGGTATGTACCCAAAGAAGTTGAAACTTATGTCCACACAAAAACTTGCACACAGATGTTTATAGCAGCTTTACTCATAATTGCCAAAACTTGGAGGCAACCAAGGTATCCTCCAATAGGTGAATGTATAAACAAACTGGTACATCCAGACAATGGAATGTTATTCAGCACTAGAAGGAAATGAGCTATCAAACCAGGAAAAGACATGAAGGATCTAAGGATCCTTCCCTAATGCATCCCTAATGCATGTTAATAAAATAAAGACGCCAATCTTAAAAGGCTACATACTGTATAATTCCAACTCTATGACTTTCTGCAAAATGCAAAACCATGGAGACAGTAAAAAGATCACTGATTGCCGGTGGTTGAGAGTGGGTGATGAGAGGAGGGATGAATAGTTGCAGCACAGAGGTTTTTAAGGGCAGTGGAAATATTCTATATGATACTGTAATGATGGATATACATGTCATTACCATTTGCCCAAATCCATAGAACGTACAAGACCAAGAATGAACCCTAATGTGAAGTCTGGATCTTGGGTGATTGTGATGTGGCAATGTACACTCATCAATTGTAACAAGTGTACCACTCTGGTGGGAGATGTTTTTAATGGGGGAGGCTATGCATTTGTGGGGGAAGAGGGTGTATGGAAAAAAAATCTCTGTACCTTCCTTTTAATTTTGCTTTAAACCTCAAACTGCTCTAAAAAAAAAAAAATCTTAAAAAAAAATTACCAATTCCCTATACAAGCAATTTTCTCCAATCTTGAAAGCAGAAGCTGTGCTCATTTCATTTCGTATCTCTTCCTCCAACACCATTTCCATCACCCTCTCAATACTTGGCACAGTTCATTATTTAGAGTATTTTGGAGGAATTAAATAATTTCACTTTGGAGGAAGACAGTTCTGTATGGAAGAGAATGTACTGATTGGACATAAACTCTTATTGGTAAACTACAATGGCAACTAAAAGTTTATAATCTGTCTCTTGTCAATTTCACCAACACAACTCACCTTTTAAGCCCTACCTAATCAGTTAACTAGGCTTGCTCCTTGTCAATTTTTAAATGAAATTCAATTATTAATTTCTATTGAACAATTAATTCATAAGAATGTCTTATGAAAACAACAATGAACTTTGCTGTTTAATACCATACCCCAAAGTTCTTTGAACATATGCCCTTATTTAGTACTGTCTCTTCAGAAACTTCATTTCATGCTTTTAAGTCTGTCGTCAATGCGAAGTAATTTTTTTTTGGATCAAGTACTTTTTTTTTTTCTTTTGGCCACACCCCACGGCTTGCGGGATCCTAGTTTCCCAACCAGAGATTTAACCTGGGCCCACAGCAGTGAAAGCGCGGAGTCCTAACCACTGAACCACCAGGAAACTCCTTGGATCAAGTACTTTTGAATATTTACAGAAATTAAATTGATTCTACCATACCATAGCATCATGTTTATTATACTTATTGCTAATAATCAATAATAAGTCAGAATATGCTCTAAACAATAGCTAGGAAGATAAATAGGTCATTATAGTTGACAAAGGCAGAGCTGAAGAAAAAGGAAGAACCAGGTTACTAAGAGGGGGAAGTGAGTGTCTATGTCACAATTCAAACCAAGGAAAAAAAAAAAACAACCCACTACCTTATACAACAACTGCCCACAATTCAGCCCCAAACTCTCCCCAGTGCCAACAGACACCCCACCAAAGATATTAAATGGAAAGTTCCAGGAATAATTCATAAGTTTAAAACTGCACGCTGCTTTGAGTAGCACGATGAAACCTTGTGTCATCCCGCTCCGTCCCACCTGGGGAGTGACATGCTAGACTAATTCTGAAAGTAAGCAGCACAGAGAAAAACCTCTGGGTTTATATAGAGAGACCCTCTCCAGTGTTTTCATAACTGGGCTTCTTCCAGGATTAGAGCCAAAAGAGACTCTCTCTCCTTGCTGAGCATCTTAGTGCTCCCCTGAAATGATCACCCACCACTGAAGCAGAAGCTCCTCTCTGACACCTCCCCTTACTGTGCTGCCTTGGGCATTTTTTTTTTTTTTTGCGGTACGCGGGCCTCTCACTGTTGTGGCGTCTCCCGTTGCGGAGCACAGGCTCTGGACGTGCAGGCTCAGCAGCCATGGCTCACGGGCCCAGCCGCTCCACGGCATGTGGGATCTTCCCGGACCGGGGCACGAACACGTGTCCCCTGCATCGGCAGGTGGACCCTCAACGACTGCGCCACCAGGGAAGCCCTGTTTACCCTTTTTTAACACCCAGCAGAGACTTGGCACTATTAAGCTACCTATTTCCTCTTATTATCAACACTAGGATGAATAGGTAAGGTGAGAGAATAATTACAGTGTAGTGTAGTTGACTGGGCAGAGGATTAGAAGTCAAAAGAGTGAAATCTGAGTCCCACCTCTGGAACATGAAGCATTTAGACTTTTGAACTGGTCATTTAACTTCTCTATATCTCAATTTCAGTATTTAACTGGAGGTCATAATACCCATAATACCCAAAGAATTTTTGGGATAAAGAAATCAGATAATGCAAGTGGAAAGAAACCTGATAAACTCTAAAGCCCTAGCAAACAGTCATTTAGTCAGTCATTTATGCATTTTTCATCAACTGTTTATTGAATACCTACTGCATGCTAGCTACAGTTCTAGGCACAAGCTATATGAACGTCGCTAAGACAATGTCCCTCTCCTCACAGGGCTTAAAATTTAATGTAGAAGGCCTGTGAGAGGTTAATTTTATGAGCCAGCCTGGCTGGGCCACCATACCTAGATATTTGGTCAAGCATTATTCTGGATGTTTCTGTGAGGGTGTTTTTTTGTTGTTGTTTTGTTTTGTTTTTCCCCCCGGCTGACAGCTTTATTGCTGTGGGGAAGGGGACAGATAGTTCAGGAGCTCTTGGTGGGATGGGTCCGCTTCCTCGGCACCATCACAGGCTTCTGGCTGCGCAGGACGTTGCTGGCTCTGCAGAGGGCGGCCGTGCGCAAATCCGGGCGCTACTTGTCGTTTCGGATTATGTGCCAGATGCTGGTGAGGGTGGCCCGGGCCTTCTTGTTGATGCTGGTCCGCACGTAGGAGGTGGCCAGCTTTCGCGGGCTGGATCTCTGCTTCGTGACCGCCACGACCCCTTTGCCGGCCGCCGCCGGCTCCACGCCCACAGTCTTGCGGTGAATGAGCTCATTGTAGCGGAAGGAGTTGCGGGCCTTCAGGTTATTGGGCTCGGTTGGCACATCTACCTCTTCCTCTTGATCAAGAAGCTGGAGCAGTTCTGCACGACCATCCATTGCAGATGCGCGGACATGGCGGCACCTCCTCTCGTTGCGACGGCCGGAGATGGAAAGAGGGGGGTTTTTGGGGATGAGATTTACATTGAAGTGATGGATTTCGAGTACAGCTGGTTGTCTTCCATAATGTGGGTAGGCCTTGTCTAATCAGTTGAAGACCTAACAAGAACAAAGGAGGGACACCTTCCTCCCCATCCCAACCCGGTCCCCCGCAAGAAGAATTCTACCAGCAGACTGTTTCGGACTTCAGCTGCAACGCCAGCTTTCCTGAGGCTCTAGCTTGATGGCCTTTGTACTTGAACTGCAGCAATGGCTCTTCCTCGGTCTCCAGCCTGCCAGCCCACCCTGCAGATTTTGGACTTGCCAACTTCTATAATCACATGAATAAATCCCTCAAAAAAAATCTTTTTCTACCTACAAGTGTCCCCTGCTTTTCGAAAGTACACTTTATGCCACTTCGCTTTCATGAAAGATACACAAACATTAGTACCTGTTTTCAGTAACCAAAAGAAATCGGAAGAGGATTTGCACTTTCAGAGTAAAAGGTGAAAAGTGAAAAGAGCATTAAGTAAGCATTTGTTTTGCAAGAGCCAGTATAGAGACAGCAGCCAGCCCCAGCTTTGAGAGCGGCGCTGCAAGTTCCTTCCCCAGGATTTACACTCAGCATTGCAGCGTCAAACTGCCATAGTTTTGAACTACGATTCTGAGCATCTCTGCTTTATCTTGGTTTATTCTGTGCACCCGTTAGCAAGATGTGTCCTAAGGTAATTGCCTCTTTGTTTTATGCCATTTCAGCTTAAGAAAGGTTTCATACGAAGGCTGTACTTCCGGATAACTGGGAAAAAACCTGTATTTACACATTCTGTTGGTTCTGTTTCTTTGCAGAACCCTGACTAATACAGATTTTGGTACCAAGAAGTGGGGTGCTGCTATAACAAATACCTAAAAATGTGGGTAGAGGCTGGAGGAGTTTTGAGACACACGCTAGAAAAAGCCTAGATCACCAGGAAGAAATGGTTGGTAGGAATATGAATGATAAAGGTGATTCTGGTGAAGTCTCAGATGGAAATGAGGAACATGTTATTGAAAGTTTGGGGAAAGTTGATCCTTGTTATCAAGTACCAAAGAACTTGGTGGAATTGTGTTTTCGTGTTTTGTGGAAAGTAAACTTTGTGATAAAATAGGATATTTAGCTGAGGAGATTTCTAAGCAAACCGTTAAAGGTATGATTTCCCCTTGCTGCTTATAGTAATGTGAGAGGAGAGAAATAAATTGAAGGAGGAATTGTTAGGCAAAAAGGAACCAGAAATTGAGGATTTGGAAAATTCTCAGCCTATCCATATGGCAAAAAACAAGAAAGCTTCCTCTGGAGAGGACATCGTGGGTATAGCTGGAAAATCATTTCATAAAGGGATTAGGAGTGAAATTCCTGGGTTTAATCAGCCAGCTCAGCGGAATCTAGCAATAGAGTTGGTGTTGCACCAGCAGAAACACTGCCAGACTAGACTAAAAGGTGAAGAGATAAGACAAATTGAAGGAAGGCTATCAGACCTCTGAGATTCCACAGGATAGGGCAATCGATCTATCAACATGTGTTATCCTTTAAGGGAAGAGTGACCCTGATTCATGATGGTATCATGGGAATGATATCAGAGAGCTGCCACTCCCACCACAGACCCAGAGCACACAGGCCATTAGGGCAAGGCTCTCTCCTCCTCAGTTTCAGTGGGTTCAGGCCAGTGGCCAGGGCGGAGGGAGCAACAGGGCCACCTCAGTGGGCCTGGAGGTCAGAGCACTGAGCCAATGAGAATTATTTCTGAGACTTAAAATTTAATGGAATATTGATTTCATGGATATGACAACAAAAGCACAGGCAACAAAACCAAAAATAAACAAATGGGACCACATCAAACTTAAAACTTTCGCTCATCAAAGGACACAATAACAGAGTGAAAAGGCAACATATGGAATGGGAGAAAATATTTGCAAATCATATATCTGATAAGGGGTTAATATCCAGATTATATAAAGAACTCATCAACAAAATAATCAAATAAACTGATTAGAAAATGGGCCAAGGACACGAACAGGCATTTCTTCAAAGATGATATAAAAATGGCCAACAAAAAAAAAAAAAAAAAAAATGGCCAACAAGCATATGAAAAGATGCTAAACATCATTAATCATCAGAGGAATGCAAATTAAAACCACAATGAGATATCTCTCTTCACACTCATTAAGATGAAAAAAAAAAAAGCTACCATCAAAAGAAAGAAAAGGAAAGCTACCATCAAGAAAAAGAAAGAAGGGGCTTCCCTGGTGGCGCAGTGGTTGAGAGTCCGTCTGCCGATGCAGGGGACATGGGTTCGTGCCCTGGTCCCGGAGGATCCCACAGGCCGCGGGGCGGCTGGGCCCGTGAGCCATGGCCGCTGAGACTGTGCGTCCAGAGCCTGTACTCTGCAACGGAAGAGGCCACGACGGTGAGAGGCTCGCGTACCATACCACAAAAAAAAAAAAAAAAGAAAGAAAGAAAACCAGAAAATAACAAGTGTTGGTGAGGATGTGGAGAAATTGGAACTATTGTGCACCATTGGTGGAATTATAAAATAGTGCAACTGCTATGGAAAACAGTACGTCAGTTCCTCAAAAAATTAAAAACTTCTAGGTACTGAAAGTATTGAAAGCAAGGGCTCATAGAGGTATCTACACACCCATGTTCACAGCAGCACTATTCACAACAGCCAAAGGTGAAGCAACCCAAGTGTCCATCAGTGGTTGCATGGATAAATGAGCTGTGGTGTGTACACACAATGGAATAGTATTCAGTCTTAAAAAAGAAGGAAATCTTGTCACATCCTACAACAGGATGAACCTTGAGGGTATTATGCTAACTGAACTAAATTAGTCAAAAAACACACTGTATGATTCCACTTAAATGAGGTGTCTAAAGTCATCAAACTCATAGAAACAGAAAGTTGCATGGTGGTTGCCTCTAGCTGGTGCCAGGAAGAAAAGGGGACCTGTGGTTTAATGGGTACAGAGTTTCAGGTTTTTGTTTTTGTTTTTGTTTAATTTTGTTGAAGTATAGTTGACTAACAACGGTGTGTTAGTTTCAGGTGCAGAGTTTCAGTTTTGCAAGATGAAAAAGTTCTGGAGATCTGTTTCGCAACAATATGAATATACTTAACATTACTGAACTGTACAATTAAAAGTGGTTAGGATGGTGAATTTTGTGTTATGTGTTTGTTACCACAATAAGAAACAGAAGGGAAAAAAATCTAATGGAATTTACCTTGCCAAGTTTTGGACTTGTTTGGGCCTCTTCACCCCTTCCTTCTTTCAGATTTCTCCCATTTTGGAAAGGGACTGTCTATCCTATGTCTGTCCTACCACCGCATTTTGGAAGGACATAACGTGTCTGCTTTCAGAGGTTCACAGCTGGAGAGGAATTTTGCCTCAGGTTGAATCATACCTCGAGTCTCACTCACACCTGATTTGGATGACATTCAGGTGAGACTGTAGTTGGAATGGATACTGGAATGGGTTAAGCCTTTGGGGGCTGTTAGGGTAGAGGTAATTGTACTTTACATGTGAGAAGGACATGAATTTGGGGGGGCCAGAGGGTGGGGTGTTATAGACTGAACTGTGTCCTCCTAAAATTCACATGTTGAACCCCTAACCTCCAGTACCTTAGAATGTGACTGTCTTTGGAGACAGGGCCTTTGAGGAAGTGATTAAGTTTAAGCGAAGTCATAAGAATGTGATGTAATCCAATGTGACTATGTTTTTATAAGAAGAGAAAGAGACACCAGGGGTGTGCACACAGAGGACAGGCCTTTTAAGGACACAGCAAGGAGGCAGCCACCTGCACGGAGACAGGTCTCAGGAGAAACCAGCCCTGATCTTGGTCTTCCAGCCTCTAGACCTATGAGAACATAAATTTCTGCTATTTAAGCCACCCAGGGACTTCCTGGAGGTCAAGTGGTTAAGACTCCACACTCCCAAAGCAGGGGGCACAGGTTCAATCCCCGGTCGGGGAACCAAGATTCCCGCATGCTGCTGTGCGGAGTGGCCAAAAAAAAAAAAAAAGCCACCCAGTCTGTGGTATTTTGTTATGGTAGCCCTAGCAGACTACTACAACAGACAACAAACAAACAAACAAATACATAATGTCAAGTAATGGTAAGGGAGCACTTGGAAGAATATATGAGCAAGGTACCGTAATAAAGAGCTGGGGAGGAGGGTTATTTAAGGCAGGGTGCTGAGGGTAGATCTCAGCAGAGATGACGTTTGAACAGAAACCTGAATGACGTGAGGGAGCAATTCTTGGGAGCGTTTGTGAGAAGACTGTTCCAAACGGAAGGCATTCCAAACACAAAGACGCCAAGCGAAGGATGTGCTCTTGGTCTGGTGCCAAAAGACTGAGGTGCAGGAGTGCGGTGAACCGGGGGCAGAGAGGATGGAAAAACCGTTGGAGAGAGAAGTAGGAGTCTGATCACGCAGGGGCATGGTAAGTGATGGCTTGGATCCTGGATTGTACTTTAAATGCGACAGGAAGCCAGGAAGCTGCAAAGGCATTTTAGGTTTGGGGGTGAAGGAGTAACCTTAGTCGATTTATGTTTTTAAAAAGGTATTTGCTATTGAATGGAGAAGATGAGAGAGGACAGCAAGAGTGGAAACAGAGACCAACTAGGAGGCCACCGGTCCAGGTGAGAAATGATGAGGGCTTGGACGACGGTGGTAGTAGTGGCAAGTAGTGAGTCGTTGTATTTGAAATATATTTTCGAGATACAACCAACAGGAGTAACTAACTGGATGTTGGGCATGAGGAAAAAAAAAAAGGAGTCAAGAATGATCCTAAGGGTTTTGGCCTGGGTAACTGGAGTTGCCATTTACTTCAGTCAGGAAAACAGAGAGAGGAGGGGTCAAATCAAGAGCTTTGTTTTAGACATGTGAAGTCTGGGATATTGTTAGGATACTCACTAATAATAGTGCACTAATAATAGAACACTCTCCTTGTTTTCCCCGGATTCTGGCAATATACAGGTACAAAAGATATGGTTCCTGCCTTTACGGTCTCATGGAAGGGGGTGGAGAGTGACATATAAACCGATTTTTTTTAATTAATAGGTTTTATTTGGGGGGAGCAGTTTCATGTTTACAGAAAAATTGCTTAGAAAGTACCCATATACTTCCTCACCTACCGTATTACTAACATCTTGCATTAGTATGTACATTTGTTACAACGGATGAACATTAAGTGACATAGCTTAGTCACCCGAAGTCCATAGTTTACATTAGGGTTCACTCTTGGTCTTGAACATTTTACAAATTTGGACCAGTCACCCATCATTACAGTATCATATGGAATAGTTCCACTGCCCTAAAAAAACTCCAGCTGTTCATCCCCCCCCCCCACCCATCCCCCACCTCCAATTCCCAGCAACTAGAGATCATTTTACTCTCTACACAGTTTCGCCTTTTGCAGAACGTCATATAGTTGGAATCATACAGTATGTCGCCTTTTCAGACGGGCTACTTTCACTTACTAATGTGCATTTTAGGGTCCTCTATGCCTTTTCATGGCTTGATAGCTCATTTCTTTTTAGTGCTGAATAATATTCCATTGTCCGGGTATACCATATTTTATCTCTTCACCCACTGAAGGACATCTCGGTTGCTTCCAAGTTTGGGCAGCTATGAATAAAGCTGTTACCAATACTCACGTGCAGGTTTTTGTGTAGATGCAGCTTTTCAACTCATTTGGATAAATACCAAGGAATGTGATTGCTGGATTGTAAGCAAGTATTTTAAATGTCAATTTCTATACAAGGGCCAACAGGGAACACAGACTATTGCTTGCAGGAAGCAAAGAGCTTTCTTTGAGGTCCTTAAGTTTACTCTAGCAATGCTCTAAAACTATAAATGTCCTTCCTTCTCTGTATTACTATTAGTCTGACACTATCACCAGGATACCCCTGCCCGGCTCATTTACAGGAAGGCAGCCACTGAATAGCGATAACTGAAGGGCTCATGCTGACTCACATCCACCTTTTCAAAAAACCGTAAGCAAGTGCCAATCTATTGATGACGGAGGAAGCAAAGCCACTTTTCAGTACGTTTCATAATTAAATGTCTATGTTCTTTAAGCAGTGGTCTTCCCTAACTTTGGTGAGCCCAACTCCGCCGAAAAAAAATCCATCAAGTTCTATACGAAGAAAAAAGCTACTGAAGCTCTAGGGTGGTGTTTATTCATATGGGGTCTAAGATGGACCAGGCAGGTATACAGACCCCCTAAAAGTAAATGCAGATATTGTATTTCAGTGTACTTTTCTGAGGGGTAGGGGGACCATAATGAGCTCTTATCACAGTCCCCAAAAAGTGCAAGATCAGAAAACAGCCAAAGGAGCTGCCAAACCTTGGGTGTGTACGAAGGGGGAGGAGAAGAATCTGACCTCCCCTGGGTCATCAGATGAACAATAGTGTGGAGACCTCCGGCATTGTCTGCTTTCTCAGTGGTTCACCGCCCACTCTTAGAGAAGGTCTGGGCTCTAATTCCCTCCTAGCAGGGGGGAGGGCAAGAGTCCAATGCCCTCCTGGAGTGCAGGAATAGTGCTCCCTATTACTAAGGTACCTTAGCAAGAAGTAAAACCAATCCTCAGAACAGGGTGCAGTCTGAACAGGCTAAAAATCTTCACCTTCATGCATACACTTGGTCATGGTAATATTTTAGCATTGCCTTTAGCAACTCAAAGAGGAAGAGCTGTGAAACAGTAAAGGCAAAGGTCTCTCGAGCTAAACTTTGAATCGTGAGATCTCCTCATTAAAACTGTCCACACTATATGCAGACGACAGATTTTGTCCAGTGCCAAGCAGGTGCCACATAGGGTTCTGGCCACTGTCCTTGTAACCATTCTATGTCTCCCACATATGCTTCCTTTACAAGCGCCATGTGGTCTTTCTGTGTAGTGAAAAATCGGCTTCCCTAATTTACACAGCTTTCTTACCAATAATTGAGGCCATTCGGACTTCTTGTTTTCAGCCTCAAATTGAATCAGGCAGTCACAGAAATATTTGGATGAGGCGGGCCCAGAAACCCAAGAATCTCTTCTGGTCTGTGTCTACCCAGTAGGTTAGCCCCGCCTGCCCGCGTTTTTTTTAGGAGGCTGCTACGTAAGAGAGTGCAGACGTGCTTCATGGACCGTAGACCGTCAGGCAAATCTCTGTGGCAACCAGTTCCATCACTCAAAGCTGACCAAAGTCTCCCCACCCTTTATACTTCTGCTTCTCCCCTCCTCCAACGGAATTTATTTCGTGCTAATGCTACTCAGGGATGCAGGCAGTATCTTTATCTCCCCTGTTGTGCTGTTTTTCCTCATCCTCTTTGCCTCTCCTTCTCCATTGGACATGAATCTGCACGATCCCGTGGTGTAAAGCCCTGAGTACTTCTTCCATGGTGGGATGCAGATTTATTGAATGAATGTGTACTTATTTCAAAAATGTGTGCAACGAACGAGTGTTTACTTTGATGGCGTGACCCTATAATCCTATAACTGTTTAAGTGTTCAAATCGGGGGGAGGTTACTTTGATTACAATCACAGTCTAAATTCTTTAAATATTAAGTTCCAGGTGGACTTTTTAATCCAACTTAATTCCAATTACACATAAATGGCTGTTTTAAGCTACTTGTAAATAAACAAGTTTATACATGCTTTTACAAAATTAAGAGGAGCAAGATAATCCATTAAATTTCATACTCTTGACAAGTGGCCCTTTAAGAGCTTTGAGTCTTAGCTTGATATTCTCGGGCCAGCTTCCTCTGGATACTATTAATAAGCAGAAACAGATCAACATACTGATAGCGAGAACGAGGAAGAAAGACAAATGGCCTGAAAAGCCCACAATGGGATATAGATCTGGGTTAATTCATTTATGCATTTGTTTACCTCTGCTATGTTGCCAGGCCCAGTTTCAGATACTGGGGATATTGTGGTGGTAAGAGAATGCCAGTCCCTGCTCTCGTGGAGCTTAAATTCAAGTGGATTGGGGTCATGTACATGTTTTTACTTTCTTTAAAAAATTTATTTTTGACTGCGTTGGGTCTTCGTTGCTGCATGTGAGCTTTCTCTAGTTGTGAGGAGTGGGGGCTACTCTTCGTTGTGGTGCGCGGGCTTCTCATTGCAGTGGCTTCTATTGTTGTGGTACACGGGCTCTAGGTGCGCGGGCTTCAGTAGTTGTGGCTCGCGGGCTCTAGAGCACAGGCTCAGTAGTTGTGGCGCACGGGCTTAGTTGCTCTGTGGCATGTGGGATCTTCCTAGACCAGGGCTCCAACCTGTGTCCCCTTCATTGGCAGGTGGATTCTTAACCACAGAGCCACCAGGGAAGCCCCGTTTTTACTTTTTATTTCTATTAAAAAATTTTTGGCGGGGGTGGGTTCCCTGGTTAGGATTCAGCGCTTTCAAGGCTGTGACCCAGGTTCAATCCCTGGTCGGAAAACTGAAATCTCACAAGCTGCTCAGGGCAGCCAAAAAAAACAAAAAACAAAAAAAACAAAATTCCTTTAAAGCAAGTGTAGCTAAGAGCATGGATTCTGGAGCCAGGCATCCTGGGTTTCAATCCTAGCTCTGACACTTGCATTGTGTGATTTGGGGAAGGTCATTCAGCCTCACTGTGCTTCTATTTCCTCACCTGTAAAATGAAGGTAATAATAGAGTCTACTTCATAAGATTCATTATGAGAATGAAATCATTTAATATGAGTAAAGTACTTAGAATAGTGCCAGTATATATTAAGTGTCACCTAAGTGTTTGTCAAATTAAAAAAAAAAAAAAAGAAACAAATGTATCTATTTAATTTCATAGCAGAATACATATGCTCAGAGCTACAGAAGCTACTGCAGGTCATGAATTAAAGCCTAGATCCCCATTTTTTTCCAAGAACCTAAAGACTTTCCAAAGATTCTCCAGTTACATGGGAGAAGTTCAAACAAATCATCACAGAACTATTCTCCCCTATAGTAGGAGTAAGAGGTTCTTGATAAACTGAAGATGTTTTTATTACATGCCTGGTTCTTATCAGGTTACGTCATTTACAATTCACAACAATAGTTTAAATTTATTATTATCATCCTCATTTGCCATGAGAAATCTATACGTAATTTGTTCAAGGACCCACGATTTGGGGCAGAACTAGCTGTCTGATTGTACTATAGTATATTCCTGTAGATTAAGAGACAGATACAGCCAATGTAGGTTCAGAAAAAACTATCTAGGATAGCCAGTGTTTTCCTGTTCTCACCCCCTACCCTTTTCCTCCTAGAAATGGGGCCTATTCTTCCTCCCTTCTTAAGCAGCTGATCATAAACAGGAAGCATAGCTGGGTGCAGTAAGTCTGTGGCTGGGGATAAGTGGCTGTAGACAGACATCCTCCTAGGTGGAGCCTACCTGAGGGAAGAAGCACTCCTGCTACTTATCAGGGTTGTCTTTGTCAACAAGAAACACCAAAAGGAAAAAAAAAAAAGAGGGGTATCCTTCAGGAATAATGGATTTGGGGAGCCCAGCGCCTGCTTTTGCACCACCCATAAACTAAGAACATTTTTACATTTTTGGAAAAAAATAAAAATAAGAACTATAGTTCGTTGACTTGTAAAAACTATATAAAATTCAAATTTCAGTGTCCATAGGTAAAGTTTTACTGTACATAGCCATGCTCATTCATTTACACAAGGGCAGAGCTGAGTAGTTATGACAGAGACTCTATGGCCTGCAAAGCCTAAGATATTTAGTATCCCATGCTTTACAGTGAAGTTTGCCAACTTCCGAGTTAGGCAGTTGATGAGTCAAGTGGAATAGGGCCATAAAGTTGTAAAAACCCATAGTATAGGGTTATACTAGGCCCAAGTCAGGGGAAAGAATGGGATGGGGCAGTGCAGCAGGAGGAGAGGGTGAAGAGAGAGAGAATGGAATACATCTGGGTGGGATACAGACAGCCCGAGAAGTCAAAAACCTCTGAGGACTTCCTGTTAGAGAATGCAACAAAGTGGCCCACCAAGATGGAGATGCAAAAGGCCGGAGACTAAGCAATAGGAAATTCTCCAAATTTCTCTCACACCACATAATAGGGACTGGGAAAAACACTTACCAAGGTTGAGTGTGACGTCCCAAACTGGTTCCCTAGGTTCACCCAGGGTTGATAGGTTCACCTGTTCTTTTTATTTATCTATATAGAAACACAGTATAGATATTATTGGGCTGGCAAAAAACTTTGCTCGGGATTTTTCATAAGAGCTTATGGAAAAACCGGAACAAGCTTTTTGGCCAACGCAGTATCACACCTAAATCCCTAAGCAGCTACTCTGAACATGGCACTGCCCTCCAAATATTTTTTCCATTTTATCGAGATATAAGTGACATACTGCCCTGTATAAGTTTAAGGTGTACGGCATAATGATTTGACTTGTGTACATCATGAAATGATTATCACAGTAGGTTTTGTGAACATTGATCATCTCAAAGAGGCATAATGATTTGACTAGTGTACATTATGAAATGATTATCACAGTAAGTTTTGTGAACATCGATCATCTCAAATAGACAAAAAAAATTTTAAATAGAAAAAAAAATTTTTTGTGATGAGAATGCTTAGGAGTTAGTCTTGTACCAACTTTCATATATAACATACAGCAGTGTTAATTATATTTATCATGTTGTACATTATGTCCTGGTGCTTATTTATCTTATAACTGGGAGTTTGTACCTTTTGACCGCCTTCATCCAGGTCCTCCTCCCTTCACTCCCCGCCTCTGGTAACCACAAATCTCTTTTTCTATAATTTGTTTGTTTTTGAAATATAATTGACTTAGACTGCCCTCTTTTAAGGAGGGGAAAACTCAGGACTGGATTAAAGAAGTGGCTAATCGAGTGGCTAACTTAGTGGACTGATGGATGATCTCCAAATGCAGTCTTCCTATCTTCCTTAGCTACATGTCATTTTCTGTGACCCCCAAAAAGGTGGCAGTCACACTGCATTTTATATCAGTGCTGAAGATGGTATAGGGAAGAGGGCTGTAAGGATGGCTGAAGTGTACAGTGATGCACTGTGAGACTTGCCAGGGATTTCTGTGTCTTCTAATATTCCTTTCTACAGTTGGTAAGTGGAAGTCACAAAAGTTGGAAACTGGAGCCAAAACGTTACCACCTCCATCACCCATTTACCTAATGAAATCATGTGTGAAGAAATGGGATGCGGAGACTAGTAGAGAACAAGGACCTTAGTGGAATCAGGTCCCTCGATAAATCATTATAAATAGAACACATTATTAAACCTAGATCATTAATTTGCTTATTCTACACTTACTGATTTCTATCACTGCTTGCTGCTGAGTCGTAATTTAAAACACACTATGGGAGCCTGTTTTAAAAAATAAAGTCAATCTCTACATAATTTTTTAAAATCCTGCAAATTCTATAATATCAATATAAATGATTGTTCTAATTAATTTCTTCGCAAATTCAAGATTTTAATGTGGCACAATAGGTGTGTTTAAAGTAGAACACGTTGAATTTTCTAATGATTAACTTTCTACAATATGTCGGATGCTGTTTTGAAGACATATATTATTTGCTGATTATGTTTACCCAAAGTCCTAAAAAGTTTACATGAAGGGGCACTACCAAGTTCATAACTAAAATATAATGCACAAACAGAATGTCATGATACATAAATCGCCTCGTTTTTTAAAACGGGGCGCTGGCTTATTTTTCTCCATGGTACAAAAAGAGAAAGATAAACACCAATAGAGGAATGTATTTACATCTCAACTGAAGGGAAAATGAATGAGGCAGGAAAAGAAGAGTCCCAGAATTAGAGTTTTTTCCACTTTCCTGGTTTCTCCTCTCAAGCACTCCTTCAGCCATGGTAGCGCGCCAAACAACTCCCCATTTGCCTGCAACCTGCTTTTTTTTTTTTTTTTTTTTTTTGCGGTACGCGGGCCTCTCACTGCCGTGGCCTCTCCCGTGGCTCCGGAGGCGCAGGCTCAGCGGCCATGGCTCACGGGCCCAGCCGCTCCGCGGCATGTGGGATCTTCCCGGACCGGGGCACGAACCCGTGTCCCCTGCATCGGCAGGCGGACTCTCAACCACTGCGCCACCAGGGAAGCCCCCTCCGTTAATTCTTAACTGCTCTTCCCCTCCCAATCTTGAAGCGTCTTTCTCAGCGACTTATTCGTTCTAAATCACCTCTACTCTCGGTACCAGCTCTCTCCCTCTCCTGCACTCACATCCCCCCATCCAGTTTCCAAGCCCCCTTTCCCCTCACTTGCTCTCTACTCTCCTTCTTCTAAGCCCACCACTCCGCCCCCGCCGGCCTCGCCCCTGCCAACTGGTATCTCTCCCTCCTTGGCCAAAATTGGCCCGACGAAGAGATCAAGAGCTGACACACACGGAAAACACACGTGCGTGCAGTGACCGTCTGGGGCGGGGACGCACGGCCGGGGGCTGGGCAGGATGCTGCGCCGGGGGCGCTGTGCCTTCCCGCACGTCCGCGCCTGCGCCCCGCCCCCGGCCAGATGCTGAGGAGGCCCGGCGGGCGCGCCAGCCCGGGTCCTCGGAGAAAGCTGTAATTTCCTGAATCTGAAGCATCTCTAGGGAGATGCAAAATGTTCCACAAGGGTTCTGCCTCTAGGGCGGGTTTTTGTTCTATGCAACTAATCCCAAACCGCCCTTTCAGCGCCACTCGGCAGTGTCCGTCTACATCCCCCCTGCTCCTCGACCTTACCCCGACTGTTTAGCCTCGGGTCTGGTCTGGTCTTGTTTTCTGTTCTTTGCTCTCCCCTTCTGCCTCCCTTCTCCCCTCTTCTCTTTTCTGTGTATATTGCACATTTCACATTACCACACGGACTCGGATCTTTACAAAATCGTCCCGTTCTTCACGTACCTGCAGCGCCCTGATTCTTTTTTTGAAGTCAATTTCATTTACATGCTGGGTGTCCAGGGCGACGACTTTTGACAGATACACGCGCCCATGCACCCACCGCCCGACAGATTTGCATCTTACGAAGTGTCCTCAGCACCCTGATTCCTGCTGCACTTCCTGTCATTTTTTAATCATACTGTATAGTTTTAGTCTCATGCATTCACCTTTTTCATATATCGGCAAATATTTATTAAGTACCTTCTATGAAACAAACACCGATGTTACAGAGATTAAAAACTACAAACTACTCAATTGAAAAGGGAAGGCAATATAATGCGACTCATGCTTTCTGCTCTACTTCCACTTATATATTTCTGATCATCCCCCCACCCCCTGTTTAGACCCTCAGACAACTTGGTCAGCTGTCTAATCCTTCCTGAGAAATAAATGACTTCTTTCTTCCTAAGTTTTCTTTTTTCCTGAGGAAGGCTGAAGGTGAAGGAAGCACACTAGACCCGGAACAGCTGCTGAGGAGAAAGCAGGGTGGGAAAGCACTAAAATGGGGAGAATGCCCTGGAGGTGTGGATGGAAGGCTTAATTAGAGTGGGAATTGTCACAGGCACTGTTCCCAAACAAAGTCTGAGAATGCAGCTGTAAAGGCTACTGGAAGGCTCTTTGGGCAGGGGGACAGGATGTAAGTCCCTGGGATAGACTCATAAAAGAAAATGTCAGCATATACCATTGAGTTTAATCAGACACATTTAGAAAAGATGGGAAAGTAGGCTACTGACCAGAGATGAAGAAAATTTGAAGACCGCCCCCGTCCCTAAAGGGTATGCTATTTGGCAGGGAGGGTGAAAAATCAATCTAAGAAAAGTAGGCATGGGAATTCCTTGGTGGTCCAGTGGTTAGGACTCCACGCTCCCACTGCGGAGGGCCCAGGTTCAATCCCTGGTCGGGGAACTAAGATCCCATAAGATGTGCAGCCACAGAAAGAAAGAAAGAAAGAAAAAAAAATACGGAAAGAAAGAAAAGCAGGCATAAGGACACAAAGGTGAAAACTAAGAAGAAAAGGAAGGAAAAACAACAAGAAGATTGGTTGCAATGTTGATGTAAACATAGCCCTCTTCCTGAACCAGTGACACAGGGCTTCCACTTCCCTTTACTGTCTGTCACATGTTGCTCAAGTCTAGAAACGGAGATGTCTGACCACCAACTTCAAGCAAGGGGATAACCTCTAGATTCATATAGTAGATGTTCAAATTACAAAACCGAGCCTCTTAACAGTGCTGAGCTGTTGGAGTTGAAACATTTAAAAAAAAAAAAAAAAGAATTTGCCCTCTAGTGGTGTTAGAAGTGAGGGTGAGTTCTTTCTTCCTTTTATGTCTTTTTCTTTCTTTTTTCTGCTTTACTTAAGTATAAAACACAAACAGGAAAGCAGGTAAAAATGCGTTAATGTTAAGTATACAGCTGGGTGGGCAGGTAAAAATGGGTTAATGTTAAGTATACAGCTGGGTGAATATTTACATCCATGTTCACCTGTACAGTACAACCACCACCCAGATTAAGATCCAAATTCTAAAACACTTCTAGCTCCCTAGAAGGTTTCCTTGTGCCTGTCTATAGCCTCCCTCCCCAGAGGAACCCACTATACTGACTTCTATCATCATTCATTTTGTTGTTCTTGATCTCTATGTAAATGGAATCATATAGTATGCACTCTTCTGTGCTAGGATTTTTTTCTTTTTCACTTAACATAGTGTCTATGAGTATTACGTGGTATGAATCAGCAATTCATTCCTTGTTACTGCTGAGTAGTATTCCATTTATGGACATACCAAATTTTATGTATCCAGTCTCCTGTTGATGTACACATTCACACGACTGCATTATTGTTTTTAGTTTTGAGCTATTATAAAACATCCCTGTCATTTGCCATACATATGAATTCTTTTCTCTTGGGTGTGTACTTAGGAATTGGGTTGCTATTTTTTGGCAATAAATAATAAATGCTAAATAAAAACAAGTGAGTGACATCTCTGTCTTAATATGTGTATGGTATTTTCATAAAAATCTTTTATATACATTGTTTTAATTGATCTTCAAAATTTTTTTTGTGAAGTAAGAAGGGTAGGTAATGCTATCTCCATTTTACAGGTAGAAACTGAAACAGGGAGATTTAAATGCCCAATTTAAAGTCATAAAATTAATAAGTTATGAATTAGGACTGAAAACCACATTTCTAGTCCTAATTTATGACTCAAATTCATTTTTCCTTTTCTCAGATATAGAAAACTGCTGTTTCTTATTGTTTTTATTAGATGTTATCCAGCCTCACGTGAATGGAGAGGTCACCCAGATGTCCGGGTTTCCTGAACTGTCCCAGTTCAGCACAGAAAGGCCCTGGGCAAACTGGGATGGTTGGTCACTCTACAGAAGAAAGAAAGGAGTCCAATGGGTATCACAGCTTGCAGCTGGGCACAAAAAACCAAAACCTATCTGAGTTAGCTCGTTCACACTCCTCCATTCCCAAAGAAAAAGATACTTTTAATCAAAGAGCAATGCAGTATCCACATATTTATGTACCATGAATGTCAGTTGTGTTCCCTGACTCTCAGAATCATCAGACTCGTGTTACTCAAGTTGTGGACCAGCAGCGTCAGCATCTCCAGGGAGTCCGTTAGAAATGCAAATAAAAACCCTCTACCCCCTCTTACACTCCCCTCTCTCCTGACCTAAGAATCCCAATTTCTAAGGGGTGGAGTTCAGGAATTTGTGTTTAACAAGCTCTCCAGTGGGGGGTCAAGGGAAGCAATGGGAAAGGGAGCTCAGGTTTGAGAAGTACTTATCTAGCCCATTTCCTTTACAGAGACATGGATCCTATATGGTTTTAAAGGTATCTCTGGGCAGAATAATTCCATTATCTCACTGAGTAAACTTTCCTTATGTAAAACAAATCCCATTGTTGGTAAAATCTTCTTTCTTGCTTATTAAATCTCTTATCTACCATTCTGGTCCTAATGAGAATGTACAATATCATTTCACAGTTGACTTTTGTTGTCCTTTTCTAAGGCCATTCCAATTGTTCTCCACTATCCCTTAAATTATAGTGTCCAGGGCATTCCCCGGCAGTCCAGTGGTTAGGACTCCACGTTTTCACTGCCGAGGGCCTGGTTTTCATCCCTGATTGGGGAAGTAAGATCCTGCAAGCCTCCCAGCATGGCCAAAAAAAAAAAAAAAAAAAAAAAAATTAAGGTGTCCAGAAGGAATCCTAGTGAAAAACCCTAGTACATCTAAAGAAAGACCTCATGGTTCCAACGTGAATATTCATGAATCTTTAAGAAAATCACTTTTCAAGGTACAATACACTCCAAACCACACAGGTATAAAAATCATAAAGCTTATAAACAGAAAGAAAGAGTTAATCTGGATCACAAGAGAGGGAATAAAAGATGACAAGCCTGGCAGAATGAAAAACAGGACGAATTTACTAGCTGGGCCTGGATCTGGGCACCCAGTATATGTTCCAGTAGGAGTTTGTGTAGTTTGGCTGGCATCCACCTACATAGTTTGTCTGTACTCTGTTTCAGGACTCAATCCAAAAGGTCACCCTCCAACTCCAACCCAGCTTCTCCCTGTCCATCTGATTCTAGGCTCTCTCTTCTTTCCTTTTCCCCTCATTCCTCCCCAGAGAGGGGTTGCTATGGGGATGGGACCACAGTAAGCCAACTGGTAAAGAAAAGCAGTGACAGAAGCAGAGTGGGAGAGTACAGAGAGAAAAATAAAAGACTAAGGCAAAAGGAAAAGGCACAGACATAGATGAGACTTCAGACAGTCAAAAGAGGAACTGCAGGGACTCCCCTGGGGGCACAGTGGTTAAGAATCGCCTGCCAATGCAGTGGACACATGGGCTTGAGCCTTGGTCCAGGAAAATCCCACATTCCGTGGAGCGACTAAGCCCGCAAGCCACAACTACCGAGCCTGTGAGCCAAAACTACTGAGCCCACATTGCCACAACTACTGAAGCCCACGTGCCTAGAGCCCATGCTCTGCAACAAGAGAAGCCACCACAATGAGAAGCCCGTGCACCACAACGAAGAGTAGCCCCTGCTCACTGCAACTAGAGAAAGCCTGCGGGCAGCAACGAAGACCAACGCAGCCAAAATAAATAAATAAATAAGAGGAACTGCACAAGTGATAAGATACCATAAACAACTTACAGAAATGGATGGAGACATACAGCCCACAGTTAGAGGAACAGAACAGAGGCATTAAGGCAATAGACATAAGCAAACCCAGGGACCTGAAATATATGTAGAGACACGGAGGGGAAAGACACAGTCATGTCTTGAACCAGATCATACAGGATTCTGGAGGAAACAGCTGCAGACGGAACCTTGCTAAGAACAGAGACCGTTCCTGGGAAGTGTTTATTTATTCTCATATGCCTCCATGAGTCATTTCAATTTCCAAGGAAGGGACCAGCAGGAGGTTATAAAGAGGATATGGTTACTTGCTTACTTCTGTATTGTTTTCCATTTCCTTTTCTGACACGTATGAAAAGGAACCTCCCAAAGACAAGCAAAAGCTAAGGTCTTTCCCTTTGACATAACCCTTTTAGTCTCTTGACTGTTCCTCCATCCATCTCAATATTTGTATCTCAAAATTTCTACAGTTCCTTCTCTTTCTGGCTCCTTTGTCTTTTCTTTCCATTTCCCCAGGTTATAAGCCACCATCTTCAGGCTCCTTTTGTCTCTCTGATTCTCTTTTCCAATATCTCCCTGTACCTGAAGTCATACTTGTCCCCATATCTTAGCCAGAAACTTTGCTTCTTCCAAATCCAGTCTCTATTTCTGCCCCTTAGCTGCATTCTTGGACCTCTCAATCTTTGGAGAAGATAACATCTAATAAAAACAACAGTTTTCTAACTCTGAGAAGATTTTAATTTTTTTTAAAGGCAATTTTTAGAAAAATTATAATATATACATACATATATGCCGAGAGAGCCTACAAAACCGCACAGTACTCTGCTGAACAGTGCAGAGCCCCCCACGTTCCTGCCGTCGGCTTGATTACAATTTGGCCCATGGAGGGCACCGGAAAAGAGAGTGCTGAAGGAAGTCAGAGAATTGAGAGACTTTATTCATGTGGAAACAATCCAGAAAGGCTTCTGAAGTTAGAATCTTCCAGAAGTTAGAATTTGGAATAGCTCTTGAAAGATGGGTAAGATAAGAGGTAGGCAGAGATTAGAGAAGAGCATCTCAGGAAGATGGGATGGCCTGGGCAAAGGAACGGTGCTAGGAAGTCTGTGCAGAGGATTGGGGAAGAGTGCTTTGTCCAATTTTGCTGAAGAGTAGGGTCCTTACAGGAATCTAGTAAGAGAGAACACTTTTCTAAAACCAAGTTCAGGCTCTGCTGCAGCAGTCTTTGAATACTGGACATGCTACTTTGTTTGTTTGTTTTTGCGTTATGCCGGCCTTTCACTGTTGTGGCCTCTCCCATTGCGGAGCACAGGCTCCGGACGCGCAGGCTCAGCGGCTATGGCTCACGGGCCTAGCTGCTCCGCGGCATGTGGGATCTTCCCGGACCGGGGCACGAACCCGTGTCCCCTGCATCGGCAGGCGGACTCTCAATCACTGCGCCACCAGGGAAGCCCTGACATGCTACTTTGAGTGTAAGCCCTTAGTTGAAGAATAAAGCAAAATCTTACTGCATTTTTTCCCTGTTTTACAGCACCAACATACCACTTGTACTCCAGAGACACCAAATGCATCACTTTTATCTTACATGCTTTGCCACAGCTAAAATATAGTCTCCTCACTCTGTGCTTCTTCTAATTTCCCCTCTCCATTTCATCCCTCCACCCCAGCTCTCAACCCCAAACTCTGTTGCTTCATTTCATTATCCTATCCATTGTTTCAGCCAGAAGGCTTTCTAGATAGAAACCAACTTGGTACAGTGGCAGAGAGCGTTTTCTGCAAACAATCTTCTCTCACGTATATTTTTAGAACAATGACAAGGTTGGAAGTTAGAAGACCCAGGTAGCTGCTCAGACTATGGCATTAACTTGCTGTGCTATACACTATGCTAATATTAGTTAAGTTGTTAAATCTGTGTCTCAATTCTCTAATCCTAACAGGTAGTCTTAAGGCTGAAGGGGAAGGAGCCCAGCTGATTTACTCTCTGCCATCTCAAACACACTGTCTGTACAAATACTTGGGGATTCATGCATGCAGAGCAATTATTACCCCATGGAAGAAAGGAGATCAATTATGTAGATATTTTGACTACTAATTAGGTATGCACTCATCATTTCTCTCTCAAACACACACTTGAAATTTCCAAATGTTTAGAAGTTTCCCTGGTTCATTTTTGTGCCTGGTACATGTAGACATACTCAATGAATATCTGAATGAATGAATGAATCTCTAGCTCTAGAACACAAAGGTATTGGGGAAGGCTTATTTTTTGCCACTAGATTCTGAGTGGTATCACAGTTGTAATTTGAAAACTTAGAAGCATCTGAAAAGAGCTACCTAGTTGTTGTTTCTGGGTATGGCTAAAGAAAGAATTTATTGCTCCCCTTGCACTTCAGAGTTTCCATCAGCCTTTGCTCCTTTCAGGTACCCTGAGAGTGAAGCTATTTACCCCTGTCTCACTAGTTCCTCTTTGATCTTGACAGCTGCCATCAATACCAAGAAACAAAACGGCCCCAGGAAAAGACTGGAGCTGCTCCCAGCATGGAGCACATGCAGTAAAAAGCATTCCTCTTGGTGCCCACACCTTGGCCTCTAAGTACAGCCAGTGACAGGACAGTGACTCCGCCTCCGCCTGTCTCACTAATAGCAAACTAGTGAACATGTCTGCACAGCCACGTCCCAGAATAGCCACATGCCTCATTGGGGCACCTGAAAGATAAGGAGAACAGAGCTTCTGGTTTAAGTTGTGTTGTATTTATCTAGTAGAAAAGCAGGATTGTTCCTCTTCTCAAGAAACATGACCTTACAGATGGAAAGAATGAGCAAAATATGGGGAAGAGAAAGGAAAGGCCAGAAAGGTCAGTGAGATAAATGAGACCGCGATTTTACTCTATTTATAATATTTATTTATTTATTTTGGCCACGCCTCGAGGCTTGCGGGATCTCAATTCCCCAACCAGGGACTGAACCCAGGCCCTTGGCAGCGAAAGCACTGAATCCTAATCACTAGACCACCAGGGAACTCCCTGATTTTGCTTTAAATGAGAGCATATGAAAATAATGTCCAAATGTGATCACTGAACATTGTTAATATTCTAAACAGGATGGAGACTGAGAGCGGTGACAGAAAATTGGGGCTCTGAAAACATTTTCTTAGGTGAAAAAAAGTTGTGCTTCAATATTGTCCCATTAAATTATAGAAAGATTATTAACAGATGGTTGGCATGAGATAAAGGGAGAGTGCAGTGATTAGTTGGAAGCAGAATTAATTCATTAAGTTTAAATTGTGTCGATTTTTTTCACGTAGGTCTTATTAACCTTTTTTTTTCAGTGAGGTTAGTAAACAACATCAGGGAGATACCATGGTCCAGGATTTGTAAATCTAGGTACTACTGGCATTTGGGGCCAGATAACTCTTTGTTACTGGGGCCTGTCCTGTGCATTGTGGGATGTTTTGCAGCATCCCTGGACCCTACCAACTAGATGTAGGTGGCACTCTCTTTGCCACAAGTCATAGCAATGAAATAAGTCTGCAGAAATTACCAAATGGCCCTGGGGAGCAAAATCACCGCAAGTTGAGAACCAGTGCCCTACACTGAGAAAATCTCTAAGAAGTTCCTTTCGTAAAGGACTGAAATACCTTACCCATCTGGAAATCAACTATTTGAAAAACTCACTTATTTTGAATATAGATTAGAAAATCAAAGTAAGGAAAAAAAAATTTCTCACTAGAGTTCAAAGCTTTACTCACAGAATGGCTCAGGTGGCCCCTCTCAGAAAGCACATACTCTCTCTCCATTTTAAGTTATTATAAAATATTCCAAACATACAAAGCAAACTGTTAATATCTGATACAAAGCATAAGTTGGTTATTTGATTTTCAAATCAACAACAGATTAGGAGAAAATTAGAAGAAATGTCGCATGCCTCAGGCAGGGACCCTAACACATGAATGACAAGACAGAACACAGACAAATTATAAAAAGTGAACATATTTCTGAAAGAATAACAAATCAGAGGGAAAACAGTCCCACATTTTGGGTGTGTTATTCAGGTCACTTTAGTCCTTGGCATCCTACTTTAAAAAGGATGTGACCAGGATGTTGAAGAATCTGGAAACAAGGTCCTGCAGAGCAGCTGGGGAAACTAGGATTATTAGCGTAGAGAATAAAAGACATTAGGAGAGAGCACGCTAATTTCCTTCAGACATTTGCTGTGTTTCCAAAAATATGTATTTTTCAGTAACCTCAGATGGAAATGGGCATCATATTTATACTACACTTATAATCATCTCAATGTAATAGAAAGAACTTGCTGGTAATTAGAGCTATCCAATACATAATAGGCCACCTTGAAAGGTAGTAAGTGTCTCACTGCTGACTTACTTCCTGATTTCCAGAGTCATAGATCTATAGCCTGTCTGATATCTCCATCTGAATGGCCAAAAGGCATCTCAGACCAAGCACAGCCAGACAGAAGTACCGGTTTCTCTTCCAACCTCCCAAATCTTTTCCTTCCTTACTCTCCTCCATCTAGTAAACATTATTACTATTCACCCCTTTGCCAAAGCCAAAATGCTAGGAGCTATGCAGGATTTCTCTCCCACCTCCCACATCTAATCCAACGGCAAGAACTGTCAGCTTTACCTCCAGAATCTACCCAGATTCGTTCCACTCTCCTATCTCCACCGCAGCACCCTTGTCAAAACCATCAAAATCTGTCATTTGATCTGCTGCAGTAGTCTCTTAATCAGTCTTACTGATTTCATTCCTATTCTTCTATAACTCATTTTTCACAGAAGTGTCAAAACTGTACCTGGCCTCTACCTCCTTTTCCTGCCTTACTATCTACCACTATTCCCTTGATTCATTAAGCTCTAGCCATAGGAGGGTTGTTTAGTTTAGTTTAGTTTTGTTTTCCTGTCCTTCTATTATATCAAGTTCACTTCTGGCACAGGACTGCCTGGAGATGTCTTCACAAGGTCTTCAAATGTCTGACTCCTTCTTGTCATTTAAGTCTGAGCTCAAAGCCTCTTCCTCAAAGAGGTCTCCTTCACCAGGCTATCTATGTTGTCCTTCGACCCACTCACCATTTATCACATTTCTGTTTTAATTTTTTTCATAGGTCTTATCACTATCTGGAAATATTTCTTTGGTTATCATCTGACCCCGTTACAACAGGGACCTTGTCTATCAACATTATTTGTCCCCTATACTTAACATCTAGAAGGAGCCTGTACATACTAGACACTCAATTAGTATTTGTTGAATAAATGGATAAGCAAATAATAATATAGATAAACTGGATTATTGTTCCTCAATTGGGTAAAAACTTGGATTAGATGATTACAGATTGCTGAACATTATTAATATCTCAGTGAGATGGGTGACTATGAATTTATAATGGTACCATCCTCTTCCAGGTTGCGTTTATTTTTTTTAGCATCCTGGGGGTAGTATCAAAGAAGGCTAAACCAATCCTGGGGATTTTTCAGGTGGGTAAAACACAAGGACTGTTAGGCAAGGGACTCATTCAACCAAAAGCATTTACCTTTGGAGGGTTAAGTACAGGAAATGACATCTCTCTGCAGAAGCACTGCTCAAGGTGTTAGGGTATGGAGAAAATATTGCATTCAGAGAAATAAACCTTTTCCCAGCCTCTTCAAACCCTTGTTTTCCCCATTTACCCAGATGACCAGACTCCATGCTTTTTCAGAAAATATATTTTGCTAATTTTCATTCCTTACCCTCACTTTACCTTTAATCCATTCCTTCTAGAATACTGCCTATTTTAGAGGTTTCCATCCTCCTCTCCATATTTTATCCCACCCATGCTTCAAGACACTGTTCTGTCCATTATTCCTGTTTCTGCCTTAAGTTTCTCACTTCCTGCTTATCTACCCCTGCTGCCAAGGGATTCTAAAGTACCACCATCCTGAAGCACTCTCATTCTTTACATACCTCTACTTCCCATAAGGTACTCTGTCCTTCACTGTCAAAATCCTCCAAGGAGTGACCTACACTCTGTTTCTTTTTCTTTCCCTCCCATTCAACATCAAGTTATTTCAGAATGTCTAGTGGTCTCACAGACGTTCAGCCCTCTGTATGAAATTACGTACCTGTTACTAACAATATTTTTGGTGTGACTGGAATTCTTATTTATTTTATTGAAATAATGATTAATCCTATGGCCACACCTTTGTGAGAAGGTAGCTTCTCCCTGAAAAAAGTGGACATTCCCATATCTAGAGAAAAGAGGTGGGTCCACAAAAAGAAAACCAGAACTCTTACACATATGTATAAGGAAACTTGACCTTGCTCCCTTAGACTTTGAGTTTAGAGGTGTCTGAGGACCCTCCCAAGAGGTACAAGGTGACGCCGGCCTCTGACAAATGGAACTAGGCCAGGAGCTTCTCAGGAAGATAGCTCTGTAATGAATCACCTCGCTAAAAGTAAAACATCTATTACTCATAACTCTTGTAGTATTCTTTTTCTCTTCTTTTATCTCCTAGTCTTTAGAAAGTTTTGTTACAACATTCCAGGCTTATCTCAGTTGTGTTAAGTACTGGAGTCTGCAGCCACAATCAAAGGAAAAGAGAAGCATTAGGCCTTCTTCGTGCTCCTTCCCTTAGGCTACCAAGATGGTAGTTATAGTCTTTAGCAATAATTTCCAAGGGACACATGTACTTTTTGCTTGAAGGTTCAAGCACTCTTCCCCACATTCCATTGCAACATCTCTGTTGAAGCTTCTTCAGCTGCAAAAAACAGGAATGACCTAACTGCAGAGCCAGTGACCTCCTTGGCTATTATCCTAATCAAATTCTCTTCAACATTTAAATTGCTAATGAGCTCCCCAACCTCCCTCAGCACCCACACCATTCTCTAGGTAGCCTTCTCAACGTCTCTCATTCCTAATTCTACTTCTTTTTCATTGATTCTTCCCCCTCAGTGATTCTTAAATGTCAGGTTTATCTCTGACCAGATTCTCGGTTATCTCAACTTTTCCCACAGAAGAAGGGGACTTCCAAATCTATGGTTTTTCACTCCAAACATTCTTTTGAATTCCAAGCCAAATGTACAATGGCCTGTCATGAATCTGCACATGAACATCCTGTAAGTATCTCAAGCTCAACATGCCTCAAACCAATCTTCCAAAGCTGCTTCTGCTCTTCCTCCTCTAGTTGATTTGCCCACACTGGTTAATGGCATTACTAGTTATCTAGCTCCCAAACCAAAATTTTTCACTCTTGTATCTCCTTCACCTTCCAGTTGTCAAGTCCTTTCAAGTCTGCTTTCAAAAAATGTCCCTCAATCCCTGAATAGTTATTGACAAAATCAAATCTTGTTTTGAAAAGATGCTGTTAACAATTGGCTATCCACAAACGTAAGAATGAAGTCGGATCCCTTCCTCACACCATAAATAAAAATTAACTCAAAATGGATAACAGATCTGAACATAAACCTTTCCGACTTGAGTTAGAAAGAGCTTTTGTGATATGACATCATAAGTACAAGTAACAAGAGGAAAATTAGATTAATTGGACTTCATCAACATAAAAATTTTTGTGCTTCAAAGAATACCACCAAAAAAAGTGAAAAGACAAACCTATACAACATGAGCAAACATAACTCATATACCCGATAAAGGGCACATCCAGAATATGTAAGAATTTACAACTGAACAAAAAGACAATACAATTAAAAAATGGACAAAAGACTTGAACAGACATGTCTCCAAAGAAGGTATACAAATGACCAATAAGCAAAGAACACATTCAACATCTTTAGTCAATGAGGAAATGAAAGTCAAACTCATAATGAGATAGCACTTTATAGCCACTAGAATGCTGTAATAAAAAAAAAGATACATAATAACAATTGTTGGTGAGGATATGAAGAAATTAGAACCCTCGTACATTGCTTGTGGGTATGTAAGATGGTACAGTGCTTTGGAAAATAGTTCGGTAGTTCCTCATAAAGTTAAACAGAGTTACCATATGACCTGGCAGTTTCACTCCAATATATATACCCAAGGGAACTGGAAGCCTATATCCACATAAAAACTTGAACAAGAATGTTCGTAACAGCATTATTCATAATAGCCAAAAATGGAAAAAACCCAAATGTCCATCAACTGGTCAATGGATAAACAAATGCAGTAATAATCATCATACAATGAAATATTATTTGTTCATAGAAAGAAATGAAGTATTAATACATGCTACAACATGGATGAACCTTGAAACATCATGCTAAGTGACAGAAGCCAGTCACATTAGGTCACATATTTTATGATTCCATCCATGAAATGTCCACAACAGGCAAATCTATAGACAGAAGTAGTTTACTGGTTACCAGAGGCTGGAAGCAGTTAAAGAGGAATGCAGAATGACTGCTAATGGTTATGGGGCTTCTCGTGGGGGTGATAAAATGTTTTAAAATTGATTAATGGTTGCACATGTCTGTGAATATACTTAAAAACCCTTGAACTGTAACACTTTAAGTAGGTGAACTGTATATGTAAACTATATCTCAGTAAAGGTGTTATATTAAAAAAAAATCCCTCAAATCTGTCTTCTATTCCCCATGCTCATAGCCACTGCCTCAGTTTACAGTGAATAACTAAATGGTCTCATTTTCTTAAATTTCCTCAACATCTCCTCCCCACCCACCTATCATATACCTCCATATAACTATAGTTGTCTTTTTAATACAGATCTGTTTTAAGCAAAGTATATGTGAATTATAAAGGATAAAACTTATACTTCTAACCACATAAAATTAAAACTTTCTATTGTGATAAAACATCATCAAAACCTTTTTTAAAGAAAAACTGGCAAAAATGTGTGAAAGCCATGACAAAGTCTTCGTTTTCATAATATACAAAGAGAAAGGAACAATAAAATAAGAACCATACAGGGCTTCCCTGGTGGCGCAGTGGTTAAGAATCTGCCTGCCAATGCAGGGATAGGGGTTTGAGCCCTGGCCTGGGAAGATCCTACATGCTGTGGAGCAGCTAAGCCCGTGCGCCACAACTACTGAGCCTGCACTCTAGAGCCCGTGAGCCACAACTACTGAAGCCCGCGCGCCTAGAGCCCGTGCTTTGCAACAAAAGAAGCCACCGCAATGAGTAGTCCCCTGCACCGCAACTAGAGAAAGCCTGCATGCAGCAATGAAGACCCAACGCAGCCAAAAAAAAAAAAAAAAAGTTGTATTTTTATCACTGTAGCATGTTCACTACTGAGAAAGGCCTTTCCTAGTCATCCTTCCTATGAAGCTCCTTCTCTTGCAGTTGCTGGGTTTTTTTTGGCCGCTTGCAGGACCTTAGTTCCCTGACCAGTGATTGAATCCACGACCTCGGCAGTGAGAGCTCAGAATCCACACGCCAGGGAATTCTCTGTTAATTTCTATTTTAAGTGTTCGCTGCTTCCTTCAATGCTCAGCCTGAGATCTGCAGGAGAGTGGACTCTCCATAACTGTAGGATAAATCAATGGTGTAGCTATTGATGAAATACTATGTAGTTGTTAAAAAGAATGAAATATAACTATATATATTGACTCGAAAATATGTCTAGGTATATATTTTAAAAATAATACATATGTTCATTATTAAAAAAAATTTAAATACACAAATCTAAAAAGTAAAAAGTTAAAGACATACACTGCATTCCTATTAAATTTCAAGATTAACCATTATTAAAAACTTTGGGGGTGTGTATACACATATATGAACACACATGTTATATATGTATGCACATTATAGAATACATATGCATGCTCTGTTTGTATACATGTATAATTTTTTGTTTATTTATTTATTTTTATAAGTCCTTGTCTACATTAAAAAATTTTTTTAAATTTATTTTTGGCTGCGTTGGGTCTTCATTGCTACACGAGGGCTTTCTCTACTTGCGGCGAGTGGGGGTTACTCTTCGTTGAGGTGCACGGGCTGTTCATTGCGGTGGCTTCTCTTGTTGCAGAGCACGGGCTCTAGGTGCGGGGGCTTCAGTAGTTGCAACACGTGGGCTTAGTAGTTGTGTCATGTAGGCCCTAGAGCACGCGGGCTTCAGTAGTTGCGGCGCATAGGCTCAGTAGTTGCAGTGCATGGGCTGGGCTCTAGGGTGCCTGGGCTTCAGTAGTTGTGGCTCGCAGGCTCTAGAGCACAGGCTCAGTAGTTGTGGAGCACAGGCTTAGCTGCTCTGAGGCATGTGGGATTTTCCCAGACCAGGGATCGAACCTGTGTCCCATGCATTGGCAGGCGGATTCTTAACCACTGCGCCACAAGGGAAGCCCCCAAAACAGAATATTGATCACTCTTTTTAATTTGTCGCATCTCCTAGGTAAAATAAGATATAATTTCTATGTGCATTAATATTGAAGTAGTAAAAATATGAGTACACATGCCTCACATTTTTGCTGTAGTTGATAATGTTGTGTGATCTGCCACCCCACAGAATATACACAACATTACTTCAAAAAAGGTAGTGGTCAAAAGTATGGTTAGAATGATGTCATTCCTTATACACAAACGAGTTATATATAAACACATAAACAAACGCACACGTGCACAGGAAAAAATATGGAGCATTACACCAAATGATTAACTCTGGTGAGTAAGAGTATAGAGGCCTTTCACTTTATCTGATATCTATTTTTCTGGAATAAGCTTAAAAAAAAGAAAAAAGAATAAGTATACATTGTTTTCAGTGAAAAATACTTTTAAACACAGATCTGATTATATCACTGCTGTGCTTCGAACTCTTCAATGCTTTGTTGCCTACAGAAGAAAATTCACATTGATACAGGAAGCACTCAAGGCCTTACACAATTTCATTCACTCCTATCTAATCTGATCACACAAAATACATCTGTACTCTTTTTATTGTGATTTCCTCTGCCTGAAATATGGTTATTTACCTTTTCTGCCTGTTGCCATACCTCCGAGGCCCAGCTCAAATGTCCCTCCACTTGTGTTCTTTCCAATCCTCAGGAACAGTTAATTATGCCCTCCTGCGTGCTTACACAGTATCCCCCCCTTATTTTGTTTTGCAGTTCTATTTAGGACTAACCATAATCTTATGTACTATAGTTGAGTGCACATATGAATTCCTTTAGAGTCCCTTTGTTTTCTTCCGGCGCTCAGAACAGGGCCTAGATTACCAAGATTGCAGTTCCGAGGGGGAGAACAATAGGCAATGTCACTACAGAATATTAGACTTATGGGACTCATAAACTCCCATGGTGACACCACATAAGATTGTGCCAATTGTGTCTGCACACCCAGACTACCATTCACGTCACGGTTTATGCCAATAGCGCCTTCCTTCCCCCAGCCCACCCATGCCTGATTTCCAGTCTTGCATGGAGGACCTGAGGGAGAAATAAAAAATGCACAGGAGGAAGGGGTGTGGTATTGTCCAGAAGGCTTCCCCTTTGAGAAGGTAGGTTGAGAAAGACCTGAAGGCTCTGTGGTAGTTGCCCTGACAAATAGGAGGTAGGGAGATAGGAGAAAATTGTGTTCTACGTTGAGGGGACAGAGTGAGAATGGGCTGGAAGGTTGGACTATGGTGTGTTTGTGATCCTGCAAAAATGTCCACATGGCTGACCTGTAGGGGGCCAAGGGATGAGAAGAAGCTGGGAAGTAAGCAGGGATCGTATCACAAATGGCCTGATATGCCAGGTGAAAGAGTCTGGACTTTAGTCTGAGGACCACAGAGAGCCAGTAGGTTAAGTACGGTAAAAACATGAACACAGATTTTAGAAAGACTACTGATTGTACTAAAACTAATCAGGAGCTTTCTATAATAGATGACAATGGCTTGAACTGAGGTACTGGCAGGGGGCTCAGAATATCAGGTATCAAAAGGACTTAAAAAGTACTTTTAATGCAAACCTCTGCTCTCAAGGAAATTTCCTTGAGAGGCAGATCTTATGATTTTCTGTTTGATTTTATTTTTCCGAAAATACAGATGGGAAAATAAGGCATAGAAATAGTTGTGACAAAGCAGGAAAAAAAATACAAAACCTGTCGGTGGGGTATTCATTCAATAAACGTCTACTGATCAACTACTACATATTGGGTCCTAGGCACAATTCTCCGTATACCATAGAAAGACATATCAAGGCTTAAAGCGACTGCTGAGCTTCAAGATACGTGCTATCTGATCATGGAGAAAGAACATTTCTGAGTGCTGGGGGCCCTCCTTGTAGGATAAAATCTTTTAGAAAATATTTCAGCTATTTCTCAGTTTGTTTCTCTAGAACAGAGGCAAGGTTACATACTCATTAGATGATCAGGTGATCTTCCTTAGCATTCCTCACGGTGAATCGGGTTTGGAAGGATAACCTTAAGTTTATCCACTGTAAGAAGGCTGTGTGGATTGACCTTCCCTTCTCTTTCTCCTGTGTTGGAAAGAACTATTCCTCCTCCGACTCGCCACAGGTTGTTTTTTTTTTTCAACTTGCCACAGTTTTTACCAGGGGGACTTCCCCACGTTGGGGGCACGTTTATTTTCATCTTGAACTGTTGCATTTCACTTTCTCTCTCCTGCTTGGCTTTTATCACCAACCCCGTGGAGCCATAGATAACACTTTATAATTTAAGAACGAAAGATATTTGGAATGTTAGGTACTCAGACAAGGAGAGATGTCTGGGACAGAGCATAAGCAGGAAAAGGGGAAAGGTGAGGTAGGTTGACATCTCCTGGCAGTAGGTGCAGGAGTTCCCATCTCCAAAGACCTCTCATTGCCTGGAGACACTGGTTCTTGCTTAGGATTAAGTTAGGTTCTAGAAACTCTAAGAATTAGATCATCTCTAAGGTCCCTTCCAGTTTTAAAATTTTACAATTCTCGTAAGATTTCCACAACATATCTTTTCACAAGGTCAATTTGTAAAGAGAATGAGATAATTCTTAATTAATTAAAAGAATTAATTAATTCTTAATTAAAATTAGGATTGAGGACCTGAGACTCATAGATAAATCTGGAAATAGAAGTTACATTTCTGGGATCTCCTACAGTTCCTTCAGTGGATTCCTACAAAAGTTATCCAAAACATTAACAACCTTTTGCCTTTAACTTTTGGCCCCTCTTACAATCCAAACACCAGTAAAATAAGGAGTATTAGCTAGGGAATTTGTTTAAGTTGTGCAATGTGTTTTGAAGAAAGTAATTTATTTTTAATACGTGGGATAAAAGAAACAGGTAGAGTTGTCAGATCTAGCAAAAACAAAAAAATAAACTAATAGAATGCCATTAAATTTGAATTTCAGGTAAACAATGAATAATTCTTTTAGTATAAATATGTCCCATGAAATGTTTGGGACATACCTATACCGCAGAACTATTTCATGTGGCAACTCTCAACAGGGAGCTAAAGTTCTGTTCCATCCCATGGGTTGTTAGGAGGATTAAATCAGAAAAAGTGGAGGAAGTGCCTAACACAATAAATAAAAGTTCTTTTTGCTTTCTCCTTAGGCTGAGGAATATGATATTGATAATTTTCAATCATCCATGCATAGACTGAAAAAAAGTTCAACTCCAGTCACCCTGCATACTTCTGGTTCATTTTTCCCTGCTGTCCATCTGTCTTAGCCACAGAAACGAAAAAAAAAATACTCAGTATTGGATGAAACATATTTAGAAAAGTAAATCTGCTAGTGGCTATTAAAAAGTCATAAATTGGGCTTCCCTGGTGGCGTAGTGGTTGAGAATCCGCCTGCCGATGCAGGGGACACGGGTTCGTGCCCCTGTCCGGGAAGATCCCACATGCCGTGGAGCAGCTGGGCCCGTGAGCCGTGGCCGCTGAGCCTGTGCATCCGGAGCCTGTGCTCCGCAACGGGAGGCCCGGTGCCGCAAAAAAAAAAAAAAAAAAATGTGTGTGTGTGTGAGGTGGGGGGTACATAGTTTTCCAAAATTATTTTCTGAGTAAACAAGCCAAAAGGGAGATCACTGCTTCTTTCTTTCTGTGTTGCTCTGGCACCCACCTTCCACCCTAAATCTCTTCCTTTCTCTGTGGTTCTATTTCTTATACCCCATCAAAGCCTATTGTATGGAGACTTCCCTGGTGGCACAGTGGTTAAGAATCCAGTTCTTCCTTGGGGCTTCCCTGGTGGCGCAGTGGTTAAGAATCCGCCTGCTAATGCAGGGGACACAGGTTCGAGCCCTGGTCCAGGAAGATCCCACATGCCACGGAGCAACTAAGCCCGTGCACCACAACTACTGAGCCTGCACTCTAGAGCCCGCGAGCCACAACTGCTGAGCCCTTGCAGCACAACTACTGAAGCCCGCGCCCTAGAGCCCATGCTCTGCAACAAGAGAAGCCAGCGCAATGAGAAGCCAGCGCACCGCATGAAGAGTAGCCCCCGCTCGCCGCAACTACAGAAAGCCTGCACAGCAACAAAGACCCAACGCAGCCAAAAAAAAAAAAAAAAAGTCTTATCATGAACAGCTTCCTTTCCTTTTACCTTCTCCCTGACCTTTTGCCTAAATGTTCTCAAGTTTACTCTTCTTTTGCCGATTCATTGCTAGGACAGCACTCTCAGGCCTAACTAGATACACCAACCCATCACTAGCTCACCTCATCTGGACTCAGCTGGATTCTCATTTCCAGCCCCTGTAAACCCACAGGACCAGGAAGGGAGCCCCAGAGGCACACATCGCCACCTGGCGGCCGATTGCTAACCAGACGTGGTGACACCAGGACGCTCTCGGTGACACGGGGACAGGCCTGAAGGCAGATTGGCAAGAAGCACCAGTCGCCGATGGAACTGCCAGGGTTGGCTCTCTCTGCTTGGGTAACAGCATCTTCTCTGGCTGGAAACATCCTTCCAAATCTGTTTCTCTCAAAATTCATTTCATCTTTCATAGTCCAGTGTAAATGCCGTGATCCCTTTTTCTGACCTTTCGAGTTAGAGCATCTCACTCCTCTACAAGTCCCAGAGTGGGGTCAGCATTTCATTATAAGTCAGGAAGCTCCACATTGCCTAATCCGAACTATTTCTCCTCCTCTAGTGCCTCAAAGACTCAGGTCCTTTGAAGTACATGCCATCAGGATATTGCAATCTGCTGATCTCCTGGGCCACTTCCCCTCATTCCCTGGAAATTTAAAAACCTGACTCATCCTCTTGGTTACACAACTCCTGCTGTCCTCATTTCTAGTGACTTCGTCATCCTTGGACACAATTCATCCCATGAGCTGGCCTCAGTGTCTTATCTGCTCATTTCCAATCATCTTGTTTTCCAGCCCACCTTAGTCACTTATTCTCATGGTGACACCCTAGCCCTGGTTATTAGTAATAAATGCACTCCTTCCGAAACTTCTGTTTCTTGCATCTCACACTGATCGTTATCACCTCTTCAACAATTTCTGGACTGAAGTAGGATTTTTAAGCTATTGACTCTATCAAATTTTCACTGCCATCATCCTTCTATTTTTACTTTCCATACCTCCCAACTTAAATTGTTTGATTCATCACTTTAAACGCTCCTTTGTATAAACTTGCAACTCCCTAGCACTGCTTTCCCTCCTGCTGTATTCCTTGGTAAAATCCCAACCCTTGTTAAGTCCAGTTCTAATTACTCTACTTGCTTGCATTCACCAACTAAATAAACATAACTGGAGAAAAATCCACAACCGTGCTAATTGGTCTCACATTAAATTAGATGATAATCTCAAGTGGGCTCTCCCGTTTTATTTTCCCAAATCGATTCACTCCCTGTTGTCCAAGAAAACAGTTTCACACCTTTAACTCTCGACTCAAATTTCCAGGATCCCCTGTCCTTTTTCACACTTAGCTGATAATCTCATTTCTTATTTCTTTGAAAAACTAAAGAAATTTCTCATCTTCCTACTTCCCTACCAAGTCGAATTTGACTGAATCAGTATCCACACACTCAGTTTGCTTCTTGTTGAAATAGACTGATTGTCTAACATCTCCTAAGGCTAGCCCATCCACCACAGAACTGGATCCCTTTACCTCTGACCTTACTCAAGAATTTTGTCCTAAAAGCATTCCCCTTATATCATCAAATTTTCCTTTTCTACCAGATCCATATCATAATGTCTCTTAACAACACTCTCCCTTAGATAAAGACAAACTTCAGAAAAGTAGATACTTCTGGCATGGCAAGAAGCTAGAGGAGAATCTTACA
This sequence comes from Aethalodelphis obliquidens, assembly GCF_003676395.1. NCBI lineage: Eukaryota > Metazoa > Chordata > Mammalia > Artiodactyla > Delphinidae > Aethalodelphis > Aethalodelphis obliquidens. Next base: position 6,719,514 of record NW_020838027.1, on the reverse strand, counting down.
ATACATACAAGATATGATTTCTTAAGCAGGGTGGGTATCAAGGTGTTCATCTGCGAAATTCTTGCCTTGTTCACAAAGACGATGCTGAAGGCAAAGGAAGCAGCGCTGAAAGGCATCCACACACTGCGCCTCTGAAGGCAACCCAATATCCCTGGAAGGGCGCCCCCCGGGAGAAACGAGCTTGACCACTATGCCATCATCAAGCCCCCCTGACCTGGGTCAGCCATGAAGAAGACAGAAGACAACAACATACTTGTGTTCATTGTGGAGGCCAAGGCCAACAAGCACCAGATCAAACAGGCTGTGAAGAAGCTCTGTGACACCTACATGGCCCAAGGTCAACTCCCTGATCAGGCCTGATGGACAGAAGAAGGCCTGTGTCCGACTGGCTACTGACTATGATGCTTTAGAGGTTGCCAACAAAATTAGGATCATCTAACCTGAGTCCAGCTGATTAATTCCAAATATAAAATTTTTCACCATAAAAAATTCTTATAATACATCCATTCCTTCAGAGTAATGAAAGAAATAATTCTTCTCTTGACCTCAAGTCCCTTCTCAAGGTAAGCGCCCCTTTAATGTAAATTCCTCCAGTTCCTCAAACCATTCTCTATTAAACCTATTCCAATTAGGCTTTTGTCCCTCCTGCTCTGTTTGAACGAATCCTATCAAGGTCCTCAGCGAACTCCATCTTATCAAATCCAAGGGTCAATTCTCTATCATTCTAACCTGACCACTCCAAAACATCTGGCAAAACTCATCACTCTCTCCTTGTTCGAGTAAATTTCTTCCCTTGGCTTTTCATACACCAATTTGCTCTGGTTTCTCATTTATCTTACTGCCTTTTATCAGCATTTCTAAATGCTGGAATGTTCCCAAAGTTCAATCTGTAAGACACTTTTCTACAAACACTCACTCCCTGGGTTCCCTCCTCCAGGCCCATGGCTTTAAATACCATTTACATCAAATCTCAGACTCCAGTTGGACCTGGTCTTTAGGCTGTAGACTTGGATGTCTCCACATGGAGGGCTAATGAGAATCTCAAAGCCAGGAGTGCCCCAGGCTCCTGGTCTCTCCTCTCCTAACTTGTTCTTCCTCCAATTTCCTACCTCAATTGCTTAAGCTGAAAAATCAAGGAACTAATATTGACTTCCGTATTACGCTTGAACCCCATGCCCAATTCATTAGCAAGTCCTGCCTGTTAAATCCAGCAGTTTTTACTACCCCTTACTACCACCGTTGTCCAAGTCACCGTTATCTCTACCAATACAACAGCAAATAACTGATCTCTCTGCTTCTACGTTTGCCCCCTACAGTCCATTCTCCCACTCACAGAAACAGTGATCTTAAAAACATAAATCTGCACTTACTTGTCCCCTGGTCGGAATCCTTCCAGTGGCCTTCCAACATATTCAGAAAAAAAAAAAAAGGTAAGCATCTCATCATGGACTACCGGGCACTACGTGATCTGCTCTGGGCTGTCTCCCCACCTCACTTCCTGCCACTCTTCTCCGGATGCACCACACTCCTTCCCTGCTGTTCTTTGAATGCATGGGCCAAATGCACCCTACCCCGTTTTTGGTTGTCGTTAATTTTTTTTTCCTTAACTTTTTGAGATAATTATAGATTCACAGGTAGCTAGAAATAATACAGAAATCCCGTTATGTTCCTCACCCAGTTTCCCCTAATGGCAACATCTTGCATAACACAGTCACAATATCACAACCAGGGAACTGATACTGATAAGTCTACTCACCTTATTCAGATTTTGCCAGTTTTACATACACTCACTTATGTGTGTGTGTTTAGTTCTACGTAATTTTTTTTTTTTTTTCGGTACGCGGGCCTCTCACTGCTGTGGCCTCTCCCGTTGCGGAGCACAGGCTCCGGACGCGCAGGCTCAGTGGCCATGGCTCACGGGCCCAGCCGCTCCACGGCATGTGGGATCTTCCCCGACCGGGGCACGAACCCGTGTCCCCTGCATCGGCAGGCGGACTCTCAACCACTGCGCCACCAGGGAAGCCCAGTTCTACGTAATTTCATCACTTGTGTAAGTTCTTATGACCACCATCCCGGTCAAGATACAAAATATCAGTAGCTCTATCAGAAGGATACCTCCGAGGAGGAGGAGAAGGCAGAGGAGGAGGAGGAGGGTCCCTCGTTCTTCTTTTTATAGCCGGTCATCTCTGGCCCCGAGTCCCAACCGGTGGCAACCCTTAATCTGTCCTCCATCTCTATAATTTTGCCATTTAAAAATGTATATATAAAGAAAAACAAAAGCAAAAAATGTGTATAAATGGGACCTATTTGGGCTGCCATAACAGAGTAGTATAGACCGGGTGACTTAAACCACATTTATTGCTCACAGTTCTGAAGGCTGGAAGTCCAGGATCAAGGTGCTAGCATGGTTGGGTTCTAGTTAAGGTCCTTTTCCTGGTTTTCAGACAGGCGTCTTCTCACTGTGTCCTCATACAGCAGAGGAAGACTGAGTTAGTTCTCTGGCTTCTTATTTATTTATTTATTTATTTTTGGCTGCGTTGGGTCTTCGTTGCTGCGCGCGAGCTTTCTCTAGTTGCGGTGAGCGGGGGCTACTCTTCATTGCGGTGCGTAGGCTTCTCATTGCGGTGGCTTCTCTTGTTGCAGAGCACGGGCTCCAGGTGCGTGGGCTTCAGTAGTTGTGGCTCGCGGGCTCTAGAGCGCAGGCTCAGTAGTTGTGGTGCACGGGCTTAATTGCTCCGCGGCATGTGGGATCTTCCCGGACCAGGGCTCGAACTCATGTCCCCTGCACTGGCAGGCGGATTCTTAACCACTGTGTCACCAGGGAAGTCTGTCTGGCTTCTTTTTTTTTTTTTTTTTTTTTTGCGGTACGCGGGCCTCTCACTGTTGCGGCCTCTCCCGTTGCGGAGCACAGGCTCCAGACGCTCAGGCTCAGCGGCCATGGCTCACGGGCCCAGTCACTCCGTGGCATGCGGGATCTTCCCGGACCGGGGCATGAACCCGTGTCCCCTGCATCGGCAGGTGGACTCTCAACCAGTGCGCCACCAGGGAAGCCCTGGCTTCTTTTATAAAGACACTCATCCCATCCATAAAGGCTCCATCCTCATGACCTAATTACCTACCAAAGTCCCCATCTTCAAATACCATCACATTTGGGATTAGATTTCAACTTACGAATTTTGAGGGAACACAAACATACAGTCCATAACAAGATCACATAACACGTAAACTTTTGAGGTTGCTTCTTTTCACTTAGCATAATTTCCTTGAGACCCATCCAAGTTGTTGTATGTATCAGTAGTTTGTTCCTTTTTATTGCTGAGTAGTATTCTATGGTAGGAATGTACCATAGTCTGTTAACCTTTCATCAACCTAAGGACAATTAGGTTGTTTCTAGATTTTGGCTCTGACAAATAAAGCTGCTATAAACCTCCAAGTACAGGTTTTTTATGATTACGTTTTTATTTCTCTGGGATAAAGGCCCAAGACTGCAATTGCTGGGTGATATGGTAAGTGCATGTTTAGTTTTGTAAGAAACTGTCATATTCTATACCAGAGTCGTTGCACCATTTTATACTTTCACCGGTAATGTATGAAGGATCCAGCTCTTCTGCATGCTTGCCAGAAAATGGGGTTATTATTTTTCATTTTAGCTATTCTGAAAGGCACGTGGTTATACCTACTGTGGCCTTAATTTACATTTCCCTAGTGGCTAACGATGTTGAGCATCCTTTCATGTGCTTGTCATCTGTATAATTTCTTCATTGAAATGTCTGCTCAATGTCTTTTGCCCATTTTATTAACTGTTGATTTTTTTTTTTTTAACATCTTTATTGGGGTATAATTGCTTTACAATGATAACTGTTGATTTTTTTTAATAACAGCTTTATTGAGATATAACTCACATATTATACAATTCACCATTTAAAGTGTACAATTCAGTGGTTTTTAGTATATTCACAGGGTTGTGCAACAACCACCATCACAATTAACTGTAGACACTTTCATCACGCCCAAAAGAAAATCCTTACCCGTTAGCAGTCACCCTCCGATTTCCCCCAAACTCCCAGGCTTGGGCAACCACTAGTCTACTCTTTACCTTCATAGATTTGCCTACTCTAGACATGTCATATAAATGAAATCAAATAATATGTGGTCTTTTGTGACTGGCTTCTTCTACTTAGTACAATATAATGTTTTCAAGATTCATCCATGTTGTAGCATGTATCGGTACTTTATCTCTTTTTATTGTTAAATAATATTCCATTTTAGGGAATTCCCTGGTGGTCCAGTGGTCAGGACTCTGCGCTTCCACTGCCGACGGCTGGAGTTTGTTCCCTGGTTGGTGAACTAAGATCCCGCAAGCCACGCGGTGCAGCCAAAAAAAAAATTCCATTTTATTGGACATACCGCATTTCATTTATCCGAGCGTCAGTGGATAGACATTTGGGTTGTTTCCACTATTATGAATAATGCTGCTATGAGCACTCAAGTCATGTTTTTGTGTGGACATATGTTTTCATTTCTCTTGGGTACACCTAGGAGTGGAATTTCTGGGTTGTAGGGTAATTCTATGTTTAACTTTTTGAGAAACTGCCATCTGTACCATTTTACATTCCTACCAGCACTGTATCAGGGTTTCGATTTCTCCACACCCTCGCCAAAGCATTCCAGTATCTGTATTTTCAATTATAGACAACCTAGTGAGTGTGAGGTAATATTTCATTGTGATTTCCGATGTGCATTTCTCTAATGGCTAATGGTACTGGGTATCATTTCATGTGCTTATTGGCCATTTTTATATCTTCTTCTGAGAAATGTCTACACAGATCCTTTGCCCATTTAAAAAATTGGGTTATTTGTCTTTTTATTATTGAATTGTAATAGTCTTTATATATTCTAGATACAAGTCCCTTATCATATACATGATTTGCCAAAATTATCTCCCATTCTGTGCCTTTTCATTTTTTTAAAAATTAATTAACTTATTTACTTATATTTGGCTGCTCTGGGTCTTCGTTGCTGCGCGTGGGCTTTCTCTGGTTTCGGAGAGCAGGGGCTACTCTTCGTTGTGGTGCACGGGCTTCTCATTGCGGTGGCTTCTCTTGTTGCGGAGCATGGTCTCTAGAGCGCAGGCTCAGTAGTTGTGGTGCACGGGCTTAGTTGCTCTGCGGCATGTGGGAACTTCCTGGACCAGGAATTGAACCCATGTCCCCTGCATTGGCACGCAGATTCCCAACCACTGCGCCACCAGGGAAGCCCCTCTTTTCACTTTCTTGATGGTGTCCTTTGACGTCCAAAAGTTTTTAACCTTGATTATGTCCAACATATCTATTTTTTTCATTTGTTACTCATATTTTTGGTGTCATATCTAAGAAACTGTTGCCTAATCCAAGACCATAAATGTTTATATCTATGTGTTATTCTAAGAGTTCTATGGTTTTAGCTCTTAAACTTAGGTCTTTGATCCATTTTGAGTTCCTTTTTGTATATGGTATGAGGTAAGGGTCTAACTTCACTCTTCTGCAGGTGGCTATCCAGTTGACCCTGTAACATTTGTTGAAAACACTATTCTTCCCCATTGAATGGTCTTGCCATCCTTGTTGAAAAATCAGTTGAACACGGATGCATGGGATTTATTTGAGTACTCTCAATTCTATTCCATTGATCTATATGTCTAACCTTATGCTAATACCACACTGTCTTGATTATAGTTTACTGTTGAGTTTTGTTGAAAGGGCTTTTTATTTTGTAGATGCAAGTCCTTTGTCAATATGTGCTTTGCAAATATTGTTTCTGTGGCCTATCTTTTCACTCTCTTTATAGGGTCTTTTGCAGAGAAAAAGCTTTTAATTTTAGTGAGGCCCTATCTATCTATCTATCTATCCATCTATCTATCTATCTAGGCCTGTGCTTTTGATGTCAAGCCTCTGCCTGTTTTTGTAAATAAAATGTCATTGTAACACACCATGCCTACCTCCTTACATAATGTCTGTGGCTGCGTTAGTAGCCATGTTGAATAGTTGTAACAGAGACCACATGGCCCACAAAGCCTAAAACAGTTACTATCTGGCTCTTTACAGAAGAGGTTCTTGACCCGCTGCTCTAACCTGCTAAACCTTTACACTCCAGGGCCCTTACACACTCCCTCTGTCTGAAACACTCTTTCCTTGGATCTCCTTCTCACGGCTGGCTCTCCAGTGTTATTCTGGCTTCTGCTCAAATTTACCTTAGAGAGGCCTTCCATGACCATATTATTTAGAATACGCAACCCTCCCCATCATTCCACCATCTACTCCCTTACTTTATTTTTCTTCATAGAATTTATCACTTCCTTCACTAGAATAAGCTCCATGAGGGCAGTCTCAGGCACCAACACTGCCTGTCATATAATATCACTCAAGAAATACTTGAATAAATAAGTGAGTCACAGAGAACTATGTGGAAACCACCTCTTTCCAGGAAAAATAACTCTATTGATATTTATTATCCCATAAACTATTTTGTCAGAGGAACAATTCTTGAATGAAAGAACAATAGGTCTGATTCCCTTCATGAACTGTCTAATGATGTTTATGTGTCATTTTACCTCCATGGCATTCCCTAACATATCGAGCTAAAGAGTTACCTACGGCTGGAGAGCAAGGATGTTTGAAAGTCTTTACATTTGTTTTCTAACTCTGTATTCCTTCCTGATCTCCTCTTGAGCCTGAACTGAAATTCAATGGGTCGATAATAATGTAGGTTATCTGTTTCACACTACAACTGATTTCTCCTGATTGCTCTTGAATTCTGAACCTCTTGATCTGTCTGTAGGGGAACAATGTAGAACAGAGGAAAGGAAAGAGAGCTTCGGCATAAAGATACTGGTCACAGGCCAGCTCTAGCACTAGTTATGTGACCTTAAAAACATATCTCAAGATCTTAAACCTTGTTTTCAGATAGTAACATCTGCCTCACGAATAAATGTATGTAAAAAATAATTAATTCCCAATTATTTAACATCTTCTATATGCCAATGTGAGATTATATATATATCTGTCCCCGGTTCCTGGCACAGAGCTCTTAAAACCCTTGTAATTTCCTGAGTCATAAGAACACTGGGAACATCTCTCATTCTAATGGTCCCTGACACAGGGCTCCTGAAATGCTTGTAAATTCCTAAGTGATAAGAGCACTAGGAACATCTTTTGTTCTGATGAGGTGAGTGTCGATGGGCTCCTGGATGGGGGCTGGTCACCAGCAAGAACAAGCTGTGATTAGAAGCTTGGAATTATCAGCCCACCCCTCGTCCTCCAGAACGGGGAGAGGGGCTGGAAATGGAGTTAATAATTGATCGTGTCTATGTGAGGAGGCCTCCATAAAATCCCAATAGTAGGAGGTTTGGGAAGTTTCCAGGTTGGTAAACACATCACACCGGGAGGGTGACGCACCTCAACTCCATGGGGACGGAAGCTCCTATGCTCAGGACCCTCCCAGACCCTGCCCTATATATTTCTTTATCTGGTTGTTCATCTGTATCCTTTATCATATCTTTTAATAAACTGGTAGACATAAGTGTTTCCCTGGGGTCTGTGATCCATTTTAGCAAATTAATAGAACCCAAGGAGGGGGTCATTGTAACCTCTGATCTATAGCTGGTTGGTCAGAAGCACAGGTGATAACCTGGGCTTGCAACCAGCGTCTGAAGTATGTGTGTATGGGGGTCGGGACAAAAGCAGTCTTGTGGGACTGAGACCTTTACTTGTGGGACCTGGTTAGACAGTGTCAGAATTGAGTTAAATTTTAGGACATCCAGTTGGAGCCACAGAGAATTGCTTGGTGTGCAGAAAAACTGAGATTTTTTTCCTTTACAGCCAAATACTTTGCTAAGTGCTGAGAATATATTATCTAATTTAATTGTCACAATAATCAGCAAAGATCGATGTCATCCAAAGAGTTAATTATAGTGTCTGGCTAATAGGTATAAAATAGGACAAACTTTCACAGCCATTTGCATCTGGCTATGTCAAAATGGCCTTGTCAAAAGTAAAATCACTGTTTTTTTTTTTTCTTTTTTTTTTTCCCCCCGTACGCGGGCCTCTCACTGTTGTGGCCTCTCCCGTTGCGGAGCACAGGCTCCGGACGCGCAGGCTCAGCAGCCATGGCTCACGGGCCCAGCCGCTCCGCGGCATGTGCGATCCTTCCGGACCGGGCACGAACCCGCGTCCCCTGCATCGGCAGGCGGACTCTCAAGGGAAGCCCAAATCACTGTTTTTTTGTTTTTCGTCTTTGTTGGGGTTCAGTTGATGGAAAATCACTATTTTTAATGCCAGTAACAACAGCAACAACTATCTTAAACCTTTGCTTATCCTTAATTCCCACTAAAATTCTGGGGACTCTGTCGTTTAATTTCTCTATTATTGAGATGTTTCGCAGGCACGTACTTCTTTTTTAATAAAACCACCACCACGACGGCGATATACGACATCTTAATAATGATAAGGTTGGCATAATTAGGAAGCCCACAAATAAGAGAGGTAGACTACCCTATGATTTTTGAAATGGAAAAACACAGTAGTATACAATCTTAAGTAGTCAAATCTAATTATTAAATAATTATGCAGCAGGGGGAGCTCGGTGGGAGCTGGGGTGGACAGGAGGCACAGTGGCTTTGCTCACCATTGGTAAAGCGTTGAACACAATTTAAAAAAGGATCACTCCTTGATTTCTGTGTCTCACACCTTGTCCTCACAGTGTTTCCACCAATGTCTTTCCAAAATAGCCTTAACAACTATCATGTAGACCTACCATCTTTAAAAATGTATTGACTTTTAAGATTTTCCAAAAGATGCGATGTTTTGGAAAATGTGCTAAGGAAGAGCAATTGCCTGCCTTGTTCTTCCCCCAACTCTGCTTTCCTTAGTTTGACCAATAAAAAAATTGGGAAAGAATCTGGCAGTCTGATAAGACCGCCATTCAAGATTCCAGTGAATTCCCTGAGAACGAGCTTATTTAAAGTCTTTCTGGATAGATCACATGGGCTAAACCCTTGGCTTCAGGCAATATGTGATTTAGTCACCAGATGAAGCCTACCCTGTCCCCATCCCAGGCCAAAGGGTCATAAATTCTTTAATATCTTTTTGTGACCCTTCATCACAGTGCTTTGCAAGTAATATGACTCAGTAACACTTTAGAGTCGGCTCTATAAGAAGAGTTCTTATCATGGTGCGAATTCAGCTATGATTCTTCACACCTATATAGTCATGGCAGTTTTTAAGGTAATTCCCTCTCGTCCAGTTGTGTATAATTTTACCGAGGCCTGTTTGCAATTACAATGCTGAACATGGATATTTTATCATTTTTATTATTCTTGATGTTAAAGCACAAAATGCCACACATGGCAAATACTAATTAATTGTGAATAAAAATAATATGGGAATGTACCGAGTCTATTGGCTGCAATAGTCTCTCCCACCACCACTTATGTAGGTCCACGTTAATAAGACAACAAAAGTTTAGGGAAACGACAGGTATTGAGATTACTAACATAACTATGACAAAACAAGCTGATACCAATCTGACATAAATTCTTAATACTCACATCCTGTTTGTTGCTCTCCATCTCTCTGCTATACTAAGAATTGACTCGCCCTCCAATTCTTCTTTAAGGTACTGCTTCCTGTAAATTGTAATTGGCTAGTTATTTATTTGCTTTATCTACTTAAGTTCCTTGAGAGATGAGGCTGTGTCAGCCCCCCGACCCACAGGCACACCAATAAGTACTTGTGGAAGTACGTGAAACCTCATATAATTCTAGTGTCTTAGATTAACCCAATTCTGGGGTCCTCAACAAAGCTCTTTCCACTTGTTCAGTAGCCAGTGGGAAGAATTTTATCAAGTAAAGGGAGAGAAAACGGAAAGAGCTGAATATGGTGCAAAATGGAACCTCTATATTTTGAGTCATTGCTCTGTCACCAACTAGCACTGTTTCCCCATCAGCAAAAGGAGCAGGGATTAGGTGAACTTGCTGTCATAAAACTCTGTGATTTAATGTGGCTTATTTTGCCGTATAAAATTAATAAAATATTTGAAATAAACCACCTCCTCACAGCTTCACCTAAACATCATCAGTGAGCTGCAGTGGAGTCAGAAATCAGGACTCTGCTTAGCCGGTTATCAAGTCCGAGTGTTTCCTCCTTGACCAACTCTCCTGACTTGGATGCATAGTTGGGGATCAGCTGAGATGTATGGTGAAACACTAGTGTTATCTCCTGAGTTTATTAGGAGGAAGGGGAGAATTAGGACAGACCATTCCTTTGACTATTCCACAGCCTCCTTATTACCCTTTCCTTTTCATTTCTCTCTGCAGCCCCTGCCCCCCAGTGTCTCTCCTTTCCTCTGTCTGCTAGTTCTTGGCTTCCAGGTCATCATCATTCGGGGAGAAAATAAAAACCCAAAACCTCTACAACTCTTCTAACTCAAATAAATATACTTTTCTTTAAAAGTAAGGTGCTATACTTGCAGTGAATGAATGAATGAGCCATAATTTTCTAAGGAAATTCCAATTTTCATCTTTCAAAAACCTACAGAGTTATCATTTGCATAACACTTAAACTCCTGGTAGGTATCTTTCAAGGCCAGCACAGTTCCCTTTGCCTGGATGGTTTTTCTACGGCTCTCACTTTCTTCAGGTCTTTGGTCAAAAGGCACTTCCTCAGACCCATTCCTTCCCCCACCTGCCATTGAATATGCCAGTCCCCTCCCCATTTCTTACTACATATTTTCTTCATAAGATTTATCACTGTCTGGCATTTTATTACACATCCACGCATTTTCTTGTCTATCCCTTCCCTAGAGTGTAACTCCAGGAAGGCAGGACCATTGCCCACGTCGTTCACTGTGAGGTCTCCAGCACCTGGAGCAGGGCTCGGACACGGTAGGTGCTCAGGAAATAACAAATATTCTCTCAAGTACTCTGAGGCTACGTGCTAGTTTCTCCTGAGCCCTAGGACCCGCTTCTCCCTTAGTCCCGCCCAACCGTGAGTCACCACCCACCTCTACCCGAGCCCAGCTCGGAAGCTCGTCCTCCCGCCTGCCAGCCACAGGGACAGCGCTGCGCACCCACCACCGGGACCGGGCAACGGCGGTTGGGCCCGGCGGCTCCGCTCAACCGCCCATCTCCGGGCTCACCCACGCCTCTCCGCTGGTCCCAGGAGGCCACGCCCGGGGGTGACAGCGATGCCGCCACTGCGCTTCCGCCCGCCCGGCTGCGCGGCCGTTAGGTCCCCCGCGCAGCTACGAGATGCCCAGGATTCTGTTTTGAACGATCCGTTGATGTGGGAGGAAAACGTGACTCGTGGGTCCGGCTGCCTCCGTTAAGCAGGACGCAGGCAGCCACCCCTGGCGTGAGCAGGGCTCGCGCTCTTGAGTCCCCACAACCGCTGCCCCAGTCCTACTCTTCACCTTCGCGCCAAACTGACCGGCCGGGCCGCAGCCCACCTCGCTCCCACCCGACGCCCAGGCATCTTCGAGAAGAGAGCGGGGAACGCTTTACGGGGAAACGACTCTGGGCCCCACCATCCTTGATGCCGCCGTTAAGAGGGTGTTAACATTTCTGCTTTAAGAGATACCGGTTCCCTCTCAGCGCCTCCGCGCCCCGGGGGTGTTGCCCTCAGACCACTCTGCGGGGTGGGCCGGGGTCGAGGCTGAGAAGGCAGAGGGCAATTTCTAGTGGTTCTTTTGGACCCGGTGGCTCTTTTCTAATGAAAAGCCCCAAATGTCTTTCCTTCCACCTCCTGGAAAGGACTCTTTAAAATTTGGGGTTAGGAGTAATAAAGGTCGTCCCACGCTGCCTCGTGGGTGCTGTCCGGGGAGTGGTTGGTGGGCAAGAGAGGGACCAGTGCTTTGGAGATTGTTCTCCCCTTTGTCCCCTACTAACTTGGAATTATTTAGAGCCTCATAGTGATAGCATGGCCTTTCAGCAAGGGCTGAGTCAGTAGTGACAAGGTTTTTTTTTAAAATGTCTGCATTACACTTCTCAAAAGGGAATATTCCCAGTGAGCAATAAACTCAGGAAAAAGGTGTGCATCTGAATTGGTCATATCAGGAAACTCCAAATTAAAACCACAGGAGATGCTACCATACACCCACTAGGATGGTTAAAATGAAGGAGGAGGAAAAGGAAAGAGAGAGAGAATGCCAAATACGGGAGGCCAGAACTTTCATACGTGGTTAATGGGGGTACAAGTTGATAAACTGGTGCACTTTGGAAAATATTTAGCAATATTTATTAAAACAGAACATGTTTTATGTTCTGTATGTATATAATGTATATAATGGAATGTTACTCAGCCATAAAAAAGAATGAAACAATGCCATTTGCAGCAACATGGATGGACCTGGAGATTATCATATGAAGTGAGGTAAGTCAGAGAAGGATAAATATTATATGATATCACTTATATGTGGAATCTTAAAAAAATGATAGAAGTGAACTTGTTTACGAAACAGAAATAGACTCACAGACATAGGAAACAAACTATGTTTACCAAAGGGGAAGTGGGGGGGATAAATTAGGAGTTTAGGATTAACACATACACACTACTATATATAAAATAAACAACAAGGACCTACTGTATAGCACAGGGAACTATACTCAATATCTTGTAATAACCTATAATGGAAAAGAATCTAAAAAATATATGTATGCATACTGAATCACTTTGCTCTACACCAGAAACACAACATTCTTCAATAAGAAACACAACTATACTTCAGTAAAAATTATTTTAAAAAAACCAGACAGAACATATGCCTGCCCTATGACCCAACAATTCCACCCCTAGATATATACTCAATAGAAATGCATACACACGTTCATCAAAAAATAGGTATTAGAATGTTCATCTCAGCAGTATTCATAACAATGCCAGACTGGAAATAATCCAAATGTCCTTTAAGAGAAGAATGGATAATTACATTGTGTTATATTCACACAGTGGAATATTATACAGCAATGAGAGTGAATGTGCTATAGCAACCTGCAATTATATGGATGAATCTCACAAAGTTGAGTGGAAGAAACCAGGTAGGTTCAAAAACAGGCAAAACTAAGCTGTGGTGTCATAAATCTAAATCTGTGGTTACCCTTTGGGGGGTTGTGACTGGGAAGGGACACCAGGACTTCTGGGGTGTGTTCTGTGATTTTGTCGGGGTGCTGTTAACTTTGTAAAAACAATAATCAAACTGAGCATTTTTCCATATGTGTTTTACTTAAAAATCTTTTTAGTTAAGAAAAAAAAAGGGACTTCCCTGGTGGTGCAGTGGTTAAGAATCTGCCAGCCAATGCAGGGGACACAGGTTTGAGCCCCGGTTCGGGAAGATCCCACATGCTGCAGAGCAACTAAGCCCTTGCACCACAACTACTGAGCCTGCGCTCTATAGCCCGTGTGCCACAACTACTGAGCCTGCGTGCTGCAACTACTGAAGCCCACACACCTAGAGCCTGTGCTCTGCAACAAGAGAAACTACCGCAATGAGAAGCCTGCGCACCATAACGAAGAGTAGCCCCCGCTTGCCGCAACTAGAGAAAGCCCGCGCGCAGCAACGAAGACCCAACAGATCCAAAAATAAATAAATAAAATAAATTTATTAAAAAAAGAAGAAAAAAGCCTTAACTATTATTAATTTGTCCAAGTTCTCCTCTATTCAATTCAACATACATTCATTTTATAGTCACTATATTAGTAAATAAGGCACTAGGAGGCACTGTGGAGTCCTGGAATGATGTCTCTGCCTCCCAGGAGTTCATCATCTAGGAGGTGTTACAAATAAAAGTCATTGCTTGGGCGCAGTCTTTAATACTATACTGTTAGGGAAGTCCAAAATAATTCCCTTGGAAGAAAGTTGGGGAAAAGAATATGCATCTATGCAGAGTTTCTGAGTTAGAAGGGCTCTTAAGAGGCTCATGATTTCTCCGTGGGCAGGGACCAGGGTAATCAACTGTCTCACTTTCCCCAGGACTCAGGGGTTTCTCACAACAGGGGACTTTTAGCGCTAAACCCAAGATAGTCTTGGGCAACCTGGTATGGATGCCCACTCTAGCAGGGGCTGAGCCTGATTCATCTTTGAACTTGTTGAAGTTTCCAACATAAAGTCTGGGACATAGAATTGATTAATAAGCTCAATGAATATTTGTTGAAATGGGGGAAAATGTTAACAGAAATAAAGGCACCTGTTTATGTGATGCCAGTGGTTTTCTGGGAGCAGGAATTGTGCAAAATATGGGTTAGGGACAGGTTGAGGAGGGCTTTGAATGCCAAGCTGAATAGTGTGTTTTATATTTTACTGGTAGCCATGGAATGCTTTTGAACAAATACAGTGACATGAAAAAAAATCTGTGTTTCTCCTCATCAAATCTGGGTCACTGAACAGGACTAGATGGCCTAAGTAGGGTTGGCATAAGTCTACAAGTTGAGGTCCATGTAGAAGGTTATTAGGAGTCCAGAAAAAAAAGTTAAATAATAGACTTTCAGACCCTTAAGGGAACTAAGAGCTTCACTAATCTAATGCCTTCCTTATTTAAAAAAAATATATATTTATTTATTTATTTGGCTGCATCGGGTCTTAGTTGTTGCATGCGGGATCTTTCATTGTGGCGCATGGGCTCCAGAGCATGTGGGCTCTCTAGTTGTGGAGCACGGGCTCTAGAATGTGCGGGCTCAGTAGTTGTGGCCCGTGGGCTTAGTTGCCCCACGGCGTATGGATCTTAGTTCTCAGACCAGGGATCAAACCTGCATCCCCTGCATCAGAAGGTGAATTGTTAACCACTGGACCACCAGGGAAGTCCCCTTCCTTATTTTTTAAATATCTTTTCATATTATAGTAGTTCCCTCTTATCCACGGGGGATACTTTCCAAGACCCTCAACGGATGCCTGAAACCGCAGATTGTACCCAACCCTATATATACTATGTTTTTTCTTATACATACATACATACACATGATAAAGATTAATTTATAAATTAGGCACAGTAAGAGATTAACAGCAGTAACTAACAATAAACTAGAACAGTTGTAACAACATACTGTAATAAAATGTATGTGAATGTGATACCATGACAGCAGCCAGCTGCCGAGTGAGTAATCAGCATCAATAAACCGGACCAAGGGATGATTCCCATCCCTGGCAAGACGAAATGGGATGGCTTGAGATTTCATGATGCTACTTAGAGTGGTGCGCAATTTAAAACCTGTGGATTGTTTATTTCTGGAATTTTCCATGTAATATATTTTCAGACAGCGGTTGATCGTGGGTAACTGAAACCTCAGAAAGTGAAAGTGCTAAGAGGGTACTACTGTATATGTTCCTTTTACAAACTGTTTCTTCCATACCTTTTTTCCCCCCTCCTTTCTTAAATGTTAATATTTATCTGTAATACTAATTTTAGTTTGCAATAAATGAAGGCCCAGTGGTAAGGTGACTTGTCCAAGTTCATTCGGCAGGTCCTAAGCAGGTCCTGGTGTTTTTTCTGATTTTCCTGATGCCCAAGAGGCTATGACTCAGTGTCTCATGTTCTCACTCATCAAGATGCCAGTGGTTTATCTTTACTCACTGGAGGGCGTGGGCCTGTGGTGAGGAACAACAGCAGTTTTTTTTCCTTGAGATCTAGGTCTCTTCAGAGTTCTTTTTTTTTTTTTTTTTTTTTTTGTGGTACGCGGGCCTCTCACTGTTGTGGCCTCTCCCGTTGCGGAGCACAGGCTCCGGACGCGCAGGCCCAGCGGCCATGGCTCACGGGCCCAGCCGCTCCGCGGCATGTGGGATCTTCCCGGACCGGGGCACGAACCCGCGTCCCCTGCATCGGCAGGCGGACTCTCAACCACTGCGCCACCAGGGAAGCCTCACAGTTCTTTAAGTATATGAATTATTAACCTAAAAATAATATTGCATGTTTCCACATATTCATTTAACATTACTAAGAACAAAATGCCCTTTTCTCTCATAAACACAATTGTTTTTAAAGGTTCTAATGTGTTTTTGTTGATTAGAATTGTAGTTGTAATCCTCCCGTCATACATATAATATGCAGTAATAATCAAATATCTGATACTAAAATAACTTACTGATAAATTCTAATACTGAACACAGAATAGTTCTATCTCTACTAACAATAAAAAGCAAAACCACTTAGTTTATCTTGGAAAATTTAAATTCTGGCCATTATTTTACAAGTTAGGAATCTGAGTAGTCCAACTATGAGATGCCTTTCTCATTGTAGAAGTTTGCTCTGTCGACGTGCGTTTGTTTTGGGATCCCCTCTTTTTCCAACCATCCCTGCATATGACGCACTTTGGAGATGCAACCTTGAAATTGCCCTCATACTGTGCCCTGGTCAGTATTCTGGACCCAGCCTCCAAATTCCAGCTTTTGCCCCTCAGCCTGAGTATATTTGCGGAAAAACACCCCGTGTGCCTTCCCCCCAGTTTCATAACCCACTGATATCAGGGTGTCCCCTTCTCCCATGCTCATGCTCAAACCCTCCTCGCCCTCCTCTCACGCGGCGGGAACTACCCAGGCGACCACCACGCCAAAGGTTCCCCCAGCCGAGTAACCGACGCGCCGGAAGCCTAGACAATTCTTGAAAAAAATTTTAATATCCTCCCCCTCCCTGGCCCCACCCTCAATCCCACTTTGGCATAAGCAAGATATACCTTATTATGTTAGAATTATTTACAGCCTAGTAATAATTTTCCCATGGTACTTTTATTATTGCAAATACAGCTGCCTCTCGTTCCTCCTCTTATTTCTAAACTATGGCCATAACGATACTGAAGGGCTAGTATGATATACTCTCTTGTAAACTATCTGGCCTAGGAGATCCTGGAAAATCATAAAAAGATGGGATCACTTTGGATGAACAGAAGTTACCTGTTACTGAATCTTGACCCATAGCCCTTGCAGCTCTGCAGTGGGGACAGTTATAATACTGATGGGAAGTCCCTTTTCTGGTCCCTCAATTTCAAAGCACAATTTTTAGACAGTGTTAGAGCTTTGCTGAAATGTAGCTGTAAGAAAAAGTCTGGACTAGGAAAGGAAAAAAAGGTCCATTTGTGCTGGGAAGCAAGGGAATTCCATAATTTACAGTATAGATGGCATCTCTCAACACTCTCAAATAGTCCTTCCTACCCTGGAATTGCAGATTGTAGGTTAAACACCTTATTTTTCATTCACTGGATGTAGAGGATATCTCTTCTCCAATTCCATCTATCTTTTCAATTTTCCTAGGAAGGTAGGTTGAGGGGAAATCTACTTTCAAATTTTAAATGCCTCAGGGTGTTAAGGAGAAAATGGTAGCATTTTCACAGATAGGTAGCTTCCTAGGTAGATCTGTGGGAGCAGATTTATCTTTCAATTTATGGCTGGAAAAACCCAGGTGGTGAGTGTGAAACATTTTTCCAGGATCATAAAATTGGCATATATACCTTTAAAGACATATTTTAAAGGTCTGGCATACTTTGTAAAAGTCTTCTCATTTTGGTTCGGTTCATAACCTGCCATGTATCAGACACTGCTAGACACTGGATATGCAACGATGAATAAAATACACTCCATATCCAAGCAGTTTTCTGTAATGTGATTAATGCCCTTCCTTCAGACAAACTTTTACAGTTTCCTTCACCTCCCCGCAGCCTCTCCAATTATTTTGTGAATGGTTTCTTTAGGAACCCACCTGCTAGGATACTGTGATCCAGGGTCAGTCCTTAACTTTCTGTATGAGAACCTCGGTTTCCCCATCCTTCCCTAAAGGCAAGGCTAAACCCCACGCTTTTCCTTTCTTCTGTCTCTTTCATCCTTTTAGTATAAGTAAATGGGAAGTCTGGGACCAAAGGCTCATATGAATTTAATTATCACGTATATTTTAGAAAACCACGGTAGCCGCTAACTTCGCTGAGTAAACAGGAAACTATCGATCCCACGCAGGAAATGGCCTTGTTTGAGGGCAACGAAGGTTTCGCGGATTTCCCTTTCTCCTTCAGTTCCCTTCTAAACTCATTTCCGGGTTTCAATCCATTTGGTCCTTCACTACAATAGCAGACTCCATCTCACTCTTCCCAATTCCACCGTAGACATCGTCTTTGAGAGAATGGCCAATTGGCCCTTCCCTTTCGTGGACATCTTTACGCCTTGTTTTACATCACGGCAAATCCCAACCAATCAGTAGTTGGGGTGGGAGGTACTAAAATAATCTTCACTTCCTTCCCAAACATCCGCCTCTCGCTTGCGTCATCCTGATAGATTACATACGTAGCCAATCAACAAGCAACCTTGGGCCCGGCCTACCTTAAACCCAATCAATTAAAATGAAGATGGAGAATTGGGCGGAGAATGGAAAACTTGCCCCCTCTTTTGGAAATGGTTTGAAGAGGTGCGTCCGGATCTCTTGAACTTAACAATTTTCGACCAACGATCACTGCATACTGCGTGTCTCAAACGCCCCAGTTCTGTTCCCCTTCGACCTCACCCCAAGATGAGCCCCACCCCTCATATCCCTCCCCCCGCTCGCCCCCTATTTCAGTAGAACACATTCCCATCCTGAATCATCAGGAAAGGATCCAAACCCCAAAGGCCCGTGTTTTACACGTTCCTCCCCGCGCCGGTAGAGTAGGGGGAAGGGGAGACCCTGCAGACCCCGGCGCCAATCTTTCCATTCAGTGTGTCTCTCCTCCCTTCCCCACGTTCCCGGGTCGGAGCTGACACGGGAGTGGGAGGAGCCGAGGGCCTGCTCGGCTTGGGGAGAGGCTAACCCTTCTTAAGGTGGCGCAGAGCTGTTAGGTGGCTGGGCCTCTAAACAACTGGGATGTGACGTCCTCCTGCCTCCCTACTTCGCTTCCCACGCAGTTTCTCGTCTCTGGTCCCCTAACCTTAGTCCTAGTCTTATTTTTAGAAAGAATAAACAGGTTAGGTAGGTAAACTAATGAAACTTACAATAATAAAGTTATGTAAAAGAAATACAAACCACGGAGAGAACTTTTCCTTTACGATGTAATCTCTTCTTCTGTGTTCTATTCTTTTCTTCCGAGATTACCTTTTAAAGTAGCCGCTAGAATTTTTCTGATGCGCAAATGTGGGCTCAGATTTTGTCTGATAAATATTTTTAAGTGAATCATTTGTATGTTTGTTTATTCTCTCCCCACTAGATCTGACGACAGCCTCTAAAGGAATCAAGAACCCTTTGCTTAGAGGTTGCGGGCTACCTCCTAGTCCTTTTACCGAGGGTTCCCTGGAAGCTGGAAAGGCAGAAGTGGTATATCGGGCCGCCTTGCAGTCTTGCCTCTAGTTCAGTCTTCTCAGTTGTAAAATGGGGATACCTTCTAGGTTTAGTGTTAGTACTAAAAGACTTCGTGTAAATGAAAACACACTGTGATCTGAAAGGTGTAAAACAAACATTAGATAATATAAATATAAAGCATGTAATAGTAGTAAACATTTACGGAGTCCTTACTATGTTCCAGTACTTTTAAACAGTATTTTAAAAAAACTATTTATTTTGTAAAATTTCAATCATATGCGAAAGTAGAGAGAATAGTATTAAAAAAAGACAAATGAAAAAAACCCACGTTGTAATAAGCAACACTTGGCTAGTCATTTATTACCTATACCTCTCTTCCTCATCACTTGGTTATTTTGAAGCAAATTTCAGGCTTTTCATGCCTAAATACTTTAGTATGCATCATGAAAAGATAAATATCTTTAAATAATAATAACACAATTCTATTAACATATCTAAAATATAACAGTAATTCTTTTATATCACCGAAGTCAGGATTGAAATTTCACCAATTGCTTGATGTTTTTTCCAGTTGCTTTGTTCAAATCAGGATCCCCCCAAATGTCCATATATTGTATTTGACAGATATGTCTCTTGATCCATATAGATTGTATTTGGTTGCCTTGTCTTTTAAGCCTCTTTCAATTTCTAGGTTACTCTTCCTTCGTGCACTTATCTAAGTGCATTCCACGCATGAAATCACACAGTCCCTCCCCAACACTATGATGTAAGTAATATTATTATCCCCATTTTACTGATGAGGAAACTGACTACCAGATCAGTTAAATGACTTAAGTTCTCAGTTATTGAGTGTCAAAGCTGGGATTTGAATACACAAATTTTATCCACTATACCATGTTTCATATAACACACAGGTCTTTCATAAGTGCTTCCAAAATATGTATTGTGGCATATTGGTCACCAATAGTATGAAGAAGCATTTCACTCAAGGTAGACTAGCACTCATGAAGAATTATATAATATGTTCTATTATTGAGAAGGGTGAATCTTGTACATTTTTATTCCTTGCATGTTTCAGTGACTATATTTTTATTCTGCTCCATATCACCCTCCTTAATAGAAAGTAAATGGAAAATGAACGCAAGTGCTTCTCCCTGTCTCAGGGAAAAAGCAAAACAAAACTAGCTTATCGGTTTCTTTTTTTGATTTAAAAAAATCTCATGAGCAAAAACCATACAAATGCTAATTATAGATATAGTAGAAAATGAGGTAAATTATAATAATCTTTAAGCTTACATCTTTGGTATATATCCATCTATGTGTTTGTGTGTATGTACATACACAAATATATACATACACATACATATATATTTTAAAAAGCAACTATATAATCATATTATACAAATTGTTTTTCCTTTTTTTTTATAAGCATGTTAAACACGAGGTTTATTTTAACTGTGAGTCCACTATGTGCTATACTGACAGTAGATACAGGGCCAGAATAAGGTTGTAAATATTCATACACGTGTAAAAAAACTACAACTTACACATACTTTGTTTACTTGATTGAAAGCCTTGTGGTACATAAAATGCTTTCTATAGTTGATCTCAGCTTTGTTCCCACTGAAGTGAGTTGTATCTGGGTTTTCTGTGCTCAAGACTGCTCAATTGCTGCTGCTGCCGCTGTTGGTTGGTTTTCTTTCAGGATCAAGGTGGGTACTTTCATATAAAATCTTGTTTTAAATTCCTTCTCTGTCAAGTCTTTCCTGGATTCTTAGCTTTGCATAATTATACCTGCAGTGGAACCAGCAACCTAGCCACCAAGATAAATCCTCACACTTCAGCGTCACATGACCTTCTAATTCTACCTTCCCCTTCCCGGGCTCCCTGTGATCCGGCGCATCCGCCAAGGGGACAGTCTCCCTACAAACTTTTTAAACATGATTTTCTCACTGGAATATATTTAGATACATGAAAAAAAATTCGTTCTTTAAAATAATACGTGACTATTGCAAATATCTAAATGGTAAAGAAGACATAAAAAGAAAAACAGTTCCTCTCTAATTCTACTTCCCAGAGTTAAATAAAATTACTCATTTAAAAGCTAAGTAGTATCCTATTATGTAACTGTACCATAGCATATTTAATAGTTACCTTATTAGGGATATTTATCTGACTTGCTACAGTTATAAATAATGCTGCAGCAAATGTCTTGTAGATGTCAAATAAGTTCTTGAGCTTTTTATTTTTCTCAATTTCCAGGAAAAGAGAGTCAAATCCTTCCCTAACTTTCCCATTTTTAGTACTTTGATCTCTCTACCCCTGCTCCTCAAATTTCATATACATAACAAATGTCAAAAAAGGGTTGGAAAAAGAAACATAACAAAACATGTAACACATAGCAAGAAACATTTGATGCCAAATTATCTGTGTATGGGAGAATGAGTTAATGTTTCAAAGAGGAAGGGAAAATACAGTTTTAATCCTGGATATTGCAAGGGTGGAAAGAAAGAAAAGGCTCAATTGGAATTTACTGCCTTTAATTACATTTAAAGGAATGACTTTTAATTCTGACAGCTCAGGAAAATGGAATATAAGTTAAGAGTCATTTGGATTTTGGATATGTTAATTTAAGTCCTGACTTTGCTTCTTACTAATCATCTGTACTCAGAAATAGTCAATGCCTCTGAGTCAGTTTTCTCATCTGTAAAATAGGTTTAATAATAGTGCCTTATGGGATTGGGAAAAATTAAATGTGATAATGCATGTATAGCTGAATTCCTAGCACATTGTAAATATAATGTAATTTATATATATATAGTATTATATATTTAGCTAGAAGACAAAAAAAACCCTTTAATATCTAAATGTGAAATGTAGTGATCAAGCTGTAATCCTGAGTATGCATTATTTTTTTTAGCAATTAAAATATTTCATGGATAATATTTTTGCTTTCTTATTACTTTATGTGACAGAAAGTAGAGTACTTTGAGAAAAGTTTAATAGGCCAGAGGCTGAAATATATAAGAATTTGCAGAGGAATAATATGATTCCAGGAGGAAAAATGGAAAAAAAATGGAAAAAAAACGCCTGATGGCGTTTTTTGTCTTTGGGTGAGGATTATTCTATAAGGGGCAGAGGATGTGAACATTCTGTACTGTGACCTGGTTAAGATTTGTTATAGAATTGTCAAGTGAACTGAACAATATATTTTTTGGAACAATATCCTTTATCCTTTGTATACTGTACAGTTTAAAAAGCATTTTCACATAAATGAGCTCATTTGATTCTTGCAGCAGCCTTATTGGGTGGGCAGGGCGAGCATCAGGATCTCATCTTCGCTAACCAAGATTCCATAGAACGAGGGCCTTGCACAAATTTATAAAGCTAGATCTTCTGATGTTTAGTCCAGAGTTTTCTCCGTTGCACGCTCGTTTTTCCCTTTCTACACTCAGTCATTCCACAAGCATTTACTGAACTCCGGGATGATATCAAGGTAACAGACTAACTTCGGCCCAACCCCATACCCTTTCAAAGCTATCCCAGGGGAAAAAGAAGCCCATCAAAGACATTCCTGAGAAAACCGATGTTCATCTGCGTGTAGAAGACAATGAAAAAAGGTCAGTGTGGCAGAATTAGCGTTGAACTGAAATTGACAGTTCCTGCGGCGCGAAACAGGGACTCTCCCGACAGACAGCAGGGGGGTGTCATCTCGTGTGGATGGCAAGCTGCACGGGGCCAAGTGGCGGGGTGGCGGCCGGAGGGTAGCGAGCGCGGCGTGCGTCCCCGGGACCGCGGGAGGCGCGCGGCGTGTCCCCAGGGAGCGCGGGGCCAGTGGCGCGGCTCCTCCGGCGCAGCTCATCCCCGGCGGCGCGGCCCGCGGCTCGGCTCCGCCCGCTCCTCCTTAACCCGCGCGGGGAGGCGGCGGCGGCGGCCGGCCGGGCGGGCGGGGGCGGGGGAGGAGCGCCGAGCGCGGCGCGGAGGCCGGGGAGGAGCCGGGGCCTGCAGCGGAGCAGAGCGGAGCCCGAGCCCCGGCCGAGTCTTGACACCGTCCGTCCGCCTCCTGGTTCCCCGGGAGCCCGGACTGGCCGGAGCCCGAGCGGTGGAGGCGCGGGGAGTGCCACGCGCCGGCGGGAGCGGACGGGACGGGACCAGAGAAGAGGCGCGGCCGCCGCCGCAGCAGTGACGGGCGTCGGGAGCCGCGGCCTCCCGGCCCCAGCTGCCCAGGCCAGCTCCGGGAGAGCGGGGAGTACAAGAACCCCACCCTCGGGGGCGCCCCAGGAGCGGAGGCGGGAGCGGGGACGGGAGCCACCTCTCCCCCGGCCGGAGAGATGACCCTTCGCGTTCGGGCGAGGGAAAGAAGAGACCTCTCTAGGGGACGAGTCTCTTCTTCCTAGAGGCGAGGAAGATCCCTGTACCGGCCCGGGGATGGAGCTCCCGAAGTAGAGGGGTTGATCCTTACCAAAGGCAGCGAGTGAGACCGCCCCGGCGAGCCTCCACTCCTCCAAACCCACTCTCCTCAGCTCTGGACTTTTGAGGCATAAAGGAAGGGGGATATGCCTATGGAGTAGACACCCTCCATCCCACCCACAGGGGAGAGGACTCCTTTTACACTCAGCGGCAGAGGACACTCCCGGGAGAGAAAAGGACTCAGCTCTCAGCCTTTCAGGAGAGGGGAAGAGCTGCCCCCAACTTCCTTGTACCTAGACGGTGGAACAGGGCAGAGCCCCTCCGCTCAGATCTCCAGCGGACAGAAAGAGCCCTCCACTCCCGACAGATTCAGTTTGGGGGGGAGGGGGACTCCCCCAAGGGGGAGGAGACAACTCCCGGTTGGGAGAGGCTCCTCCCCTCGTCCCCAGGGTCACCGGCCGAGTGTGGGGACTGTGCCACCTTCCCCAGGTGGGACCGCCTTCTCCTCCCCCTCCCCCTCCCCCCGCTCCTCCTCAGGGGACCCAGTTCCCCTCCCCAGCTTGGGGGGCTCAGCCAAGTACAGGAAGAGCCACTGAGGATGAGACTCTTCATCTGCCTCTGAAGAGGGGAGTCCCTCCAACCCCAAACTCCAGTACCAAGTGGTCCTGTCCCTCTGCTGGGGGAGACTTGGAGACAGGTCAGTGCTTGCTTTCTTTCATCTTCTCTCTGTCATCTTTAGGTACTAGTGGGTGTAGGGGGCTGAGATGGTGACTCTTGGGTTTCATTACTGGGGAAGGTAGAGTAACAACTCAGAACCTTCTGGGAAATGTGTTCTGAAGCTACTGGATTCAAGCCGTCATCTTGCTGCAGAGGCTCTGAGAAATGGGTTTCTTAGTGTTGGGGGACTAAAGGGATAGGATTCATTTGAGGTCCCTAGGGAAGTGTATGTTTTCATGCTGAGGGCAAAAGGATATCAGAAAACACCTGCATCTTCAGCACTCCATCCACACAGTGTAATAATGATGGCAAGCCACATCCCAGCCAGACTCCCGTGCCACTCTCCATCCTTGGGCCTTTTCATGCAGAGAGTGAGCTCCCACTAAAGTCGTGGTGGCATTTGGTGGCCTGGCCTTGTCTGGGGCTTCCGTTGGTATTACATTTTCTTACCTGTAACACTAGGTCACTTAATGTCCACCGGAGCTGTTCTCTGCAGCCCACTGTGATTACTGCTCCCTTGACAAGAAAACCAGTCTGTCTCCACTCACCCTGCCTCCAGCACCAAGAGGCCACAGGGAAAATGGGGATCCCATGTCCCGAGGCAAGAAGAAAGGGTGCAGGGGAATGCCAGCCCTGGGTTGAAGTTCTTCCCTAATGTTGGCCGGGTACCACTGCCCCAGTGCCCTACACCACTCCTGTCTTGCTGACGGTTCTCCAGGAGAAAGCAGATCCTGGAGAGGAGGAGAGGAGGGTTGCTGCCTAGCCTTCTTCCAGTCTTGCATCAAAATCAGTTGACTGGGGCTTCCCTGGTGGCGCAGTGGTTGAGAGTCCACCTGCCGATGCAGGGGACACGGGTTCGTGCCCCGGTCCGGGAAGATCCCACATGCCGCGGAGCGGCTGGGCCCGTGAGCCATGGCCGCTGAGCCTGCGCGTCCGGAGCCTGTGCTCCACAACGGGAGAGGCCACAACAGTGAGAGGCCCGCGTACCGCCAAAAAAAAAAAAAAAAAAAAAAAAAAAAAAAATCAGTTGACTGCCAAGGGAGATTTGAGCCCCCAAGGAGTTTCCTTTCAGAAAAGCACCTAATAGTCTCACCCTCTGCCTTCCTGTTCCTTGTTCAATTCTGGGTCTCTGGAACCTTGTATGTAAGTTTTCTTTCATAAGATAATAGCAGGAATCATCAAAGCCCAGACTGTCCAGAAAAGGCAAGAAAAAGGTGCCAGGAACTCCTTCTGGCTGAGCCTGGGCTGTGGGTTTAGTAGTGCTCTGCCTTTCAACCTGGGATCCCTAGCTGGGTGCCTGCTTTCCTGCCTCACCTTTAGGAAATACCTCGTCTCCTGTAAGGGGCATTAGACCCCACAGAGAGTCTAAGTGGGAGGCTTCATCTTATTTGGGTTTTGATGTTTCCTCCATTCTCTGTCTGGGCATTGGGTGGACTGAGTCTCTAAGTACATCCACTGGGTCCTGGAAGTTACCTGTTAGTCATGGTCAGTGAGACAGGGCTCTAATTCAGGTTTGTATGGCTGTGCTATAGAATGATGTGCGTCTGTTTCTTACTTCAGGTGGATGTGGCTCTATCCACATCCGTGCAAGGTGTGGGGACAGGTACGTGTGTGCGTTTCAGACTAAGCCTCCAGTTACCTAGAACTGTGCGTTTCTGGTAGGCCTCTAAGAGCAGGTGCCCCTGTGTAGGAACATGGAGAGGGTGCTGGTGAGAATGCCCAGCTGGGAGGAAAGGCTTGGCCTGCGCTGTCCCGTGGGAGCCCTCATGAATGGCTGCATGAGAGTCATCCCACGCAGCAGGGCAGCCCAGTCTCAGGCTAGGAGCACTTCTTCTAGGACTGATAAGAGAGCTCCATTTCGGATGTAAATAGCGTGAGGATCCTTGGTTCTTAACTCTAGAACTCCCTCCCCCAGTTTTTGAAAAGAGCCAGCTCTGTGGAACAGCAGACTATTTCTCACAAAGTACTTTACCAGATGCTGGAATGCTACTTGTTGAATGGCCCAGAGCGAGCTGGACCACAACACCTGCAGGTGTCTCACTGCCGCACAGTGTAACTGGCCCTGCTGGGACTGAGTTTCCCTAGTTCTCCTTGCCTCCGTGGAATCAGTTAGAAGCATATGGCTATTGAGTTGGAGTAACTATGACTTAGAAGGTGCTACTTTCCAGATCATGTCTTATGACTAGACCTAGTTCCCCCTGAAAAATAAGGGATGATATTCCCCCATTTCTTCATCCTGGGGAGTTTACTAGTCCTGGCATTGGTCAGTCCTGGGGCGACACTCCCCCCAAAGGAAAAGTTTGAGATTCTGACATCCTGAAAACTATTGAGAACTCAGTGCGGGTGTAAACCACTGCAAGTTCGCTACTTCCAGGCTTACCTGGATGGTCTGTCCATTTTCTAATTTTCAATTTCTAATATTCTCCTTTTTTTCTCATTCAAAAATGGTAATTGCTATACTTACATAACACTAGTGCTTTAAAAATTTTAACTCAAGGTAATCCTCCCAACCACCCTATGTAGGTACGGTTATCACCTCTGTTTTCCAATGGAGAAACTACAACACAGAGAGGTTAAGTAACTTGCCTGAGGTTGCACAGCCAGTAGGTAGTAAAGCCAGGATTGAAACCCAGGCAGCCTGGCTGGTAATCGGTAATGTGGCAGACTTAGCCACTGCTCTATTAGTTTCTGCGTTATGTACAGAGCAGGAAGTTATCATTCCTTAATGTCTGACCTTGGCACCATACAGAGAACAATTACTGACCTTTCAGAGAAAATGGGAAGAAAACTGTGCCTATTATTTTGGGTCTTACATGTCTCACCCAGGATCAGCCCCCGCCCCCCCCAACATAGAATGTCTTTCTGTTCTTCTTTGCCTTTCTCCCAATAGTGTGGTGTTCATTAGACGTTCCATGGATGTGATGGAGCCTGCCCTTTGGCTGCCTTTCCCAGTTTCTATGGGTATTTCCTTTCAGTCTTCCAGCTCGAAGAGAAGAATGTAGCCTGACTCAGGTTCTGCCCCAGCCCAGTGGCACGAGGCCCACCTGCTGGGTAACTAGGTTGGTTGGACTGAGAAATGGAAGTACCTTTTGTGTGCCTTTCTAATAATAGCCCTGAACATTAGCCGGATGCCATTATTTTGGGGAGTGTGGCATGTGGGGCAGCCACTGGCTCTTTAAGCTTCTTTCACGTGCCTCCAGGCATGAAGCTTGGACAGTGTTTATGACGGCATCCCTTTTATTGATAGGGGGAAACTGAGGCAGGAAGATTTCAGGGAGCAAGGGGCGGTTCGGGACCTTTAGTGAGTTAATGTCAAGGTTCGGAATAGAATCAAGGAACCTCATTCTCTGAGGTTCCACACACTGGGCTGCCCTTCAAGAATGGGGAAGCGATGGGGGTGAGAAAATGGGATGGGTTTAGGGAGAATGGTGCTGAAAGATCACAAGGATCTTTCGCTGCGTCTATCGGAAGATATTTTGAGTGCTGGGGCGGTATCTGGAGGGCTGGCTGGGAGGGTGCTGGAGAAAGGTTAAATTTAACCTCAGTGTCCTAACCTGGTACTGGGGAAGTGCTAGGGAAGGGCATA
This sequence comes from Aethalodelphis obliquidens, assembly GCF_003676395.1. Classification (NCBI taxonomy): domain Eukaryota; kingdom Metazoa; phylum Chordata; class Mammalia; order Artiodactyla; family Delphinidae; genus Aethalodelphis; species Aethalodelphis obliquidens. The sequence continues at coordinate 6,691,534 of NW_020838027.1, read as the reverse complement.
GAACAAGTAGCAAAAGGCCAAGGGTGCTTCGCTTTCCGGAATTCACGGTGATTGGCACTGCCAAATGGGTTCTGTAAACCACGTTGATTGTACGCTCATGTCCCTCCCTGTCCAATGTCTGGAGAGTTTCAAATGAAATGTGCCCTGAAGGCTTCTGTGTACTTAAGGTGAGACTTCCCAAGGAGCTTTAGCGGGAGACAATAGGGAATAGGGTAAAATTCCTTACAGACCCAGGAGAACCCTGGTCATCGTGAACCCGCTCATCGCCATGTCACCGTTCAGCTGGGATAACCCAGCTACAGGACCAGGTGGCTGCCCATCGCACCCTGCTTTACCCCAGAAGCTGTGCTGCTTTGACTTAGTAAAGCGCTAGGAGGTCTGAGGCTTCCTGGAATGCTTAAATGTCCCTATTAGTTTCCAAGTTTCCGTGGTTTTAGGGCAAGATGGTGGTGGTGGGATGGCAAGGAGAGTGGTGGGGAGAGGAGCTAAGGATAAAGGGGAAACCCCATCGTGGTGCTGTTTCTGAACAGGGACTTTAAAGTTTTTTCTCCTGTCAAGCAATTCTTGGGTTGCAGTTGGGTCTCACGCTGCCCAAGCCCCCGAGGCGCTAAGGTGTTTCCTTGAGCCTTCGGGAGTGGGCGTGTTGCTGGCGAGCGCAGGGCAGGGGACATGCGCGTGCTTGCAGAGACTGCGTGGGTGGGGAACTTGGGGAATTGGGAGATGAGTGAGAATGCTGACCCTTCGGAGAATGTCTCCAGGGGAGAAGAGTCTCTAACTAGAAGAGGGAGCCAATAGCCTGAAAGATGTGTTGGAGGCGGAGACTGGGGTAGGCAGGCTTATCTGCGATTGAGCTTCTAACTACAGAGTGTGTGGATGTGTGTGTAGTTGTATGTAACGCTGGTGCGTATTATCTGGGTGTGGATTTAGAGGTTATATACGGAATAGGTTTTCTGTCCAGGATTCTGAGGCATGTTAGCTTTGGACGCCTCGATGGACCCTCAGCAGGGGTCCGAGGAAGAAATCCTAGCTGGAATCTGGCCGGCTGTGCAGGCACGAGCCGGTCAGGCAGCAAGCGCTTGGGGGGTGGCTGGCATCGACCCCAGGGGAGAGCCAAATGGCTACCAAGTGGTTCCTGCCAGCCTTTCCAGATTCTGCGATACAGATCTCACCCACCGTTCTTCACCTTCCCCCACCGAGACGTCACTCTAGCTGCACCTCTCCGCCTGCAAGAGCGCCCAGGCTGCGTGGGTGGCAGCCGGGCGTGCAGACAGCAGGCGTGGGCGGGTTGGCAGCGTCAGGAGTTTGCATGGAGGTGCAGCGAGCGTGCGTGCCAGGCCGGGAAGGAAGGAGAGAGGAGGAGGGCGGGAGAAGGGGAGCTAGCCCTTAGCCCCAGAGTGGTTATTTTTAGCCCGGCGATCTGATTGTTACCGGTGAGCGCGCAGCTGGGTGTCTCCCTGGCTCAGTGCAGCAGGGCAGGCCGAGAGGTGGGAGGGCCTTGCCAATGACTTCTTCCTGGTGTCGGTGTCTGTGGGCGGGAGCTCGCCAGGGGGAGCTTTAAAGGTGCCAGGGCAGCTGTGCTCGGGCTCCGTTCGCTCTGTGTGTGACTCTGTGCCCTATGGGTAACGTTATGCCGTGTGTCTCATTGTGATCTCTGGTCGTGAGCCGCTGTTGATGTGTCCGTCTTGCATCTGTGCGTGGCTGGTCGTCACATGTAACTTATGTTGGGAAGTATGTAATATGCCTCATGTGCACGCGTATGTGGGATAAAGAGGGTGAGCACTGGTATGGAACTGACGTGAAACATCTTTAAAAGTGTTGGTGTGCGCTTCATTAGTGTACACTTGTGTTTACTCTGTTTTTCTTTGCACATTCACCCGTGCTATCTATCTGTGGTTGTTGAATGTAAATATAATAAGCATCACATAATTGGAGAATAGACTCTAGCTGATTTTACGTATTTATTTTATTTTTAAAATTTATTTCTACATATTTTAAAAAAATTATGTTATAGGGCTTTAAGTGAGAAGAATTGAGGGAATAGCTCAGTTTGGTGGGCGGTTTGATCTGCTTTTTAGTCCTGTGCGAAGGGAGAGGCCTCTTGGCCGTGTTCCACGTGAAGATGTAGAATAAGTACCAGTCTATCACCTGGTAGGTAGGTGGTGGCATATCCGTTTGGGGGTTCTGGTAACACCTGGTCGAGGGCTATCCCAGGGGAGGAGTCTTCTACGGGAATTAGAGTGGGAAGAACCTCTCCTTCCCTTAAAGCCCTAGGATTTGTCTATTACTTGCCACCAGTAACCACAGGTAATATTTGTCTATTCTGTTTTCCTCTTCTCTACAGAACCAAGAAGTACCATGGCTTCTGACCTAGAGAGTAGCCTCACCTCCATAGACTGGCTCCCCCAGCTGACCCTCCGGGCTACCATTGAGAAGCTCGGGAGTGCCTCCCAGGCTGGGCCTCCAGGCAGCAGCCGCAAGTGTCCACCAGGCTCACCCACAGATCCTAACGCCACCCTGAGCAAAGATGAGGCAGCCGTCCACCAGGATGGCAAACCCCGATACAGCTACGCCACCCTCATCACCTATGCCATCAACTCCTCTCCAGCCAAGAAGATGACCCTCAGTGAGATTTACCGCTGGATCTGTGATAACTTCCCCTATTACAAGAATGCTGGCATTGGTTGGAAGGTGGGACGGCTTCTATACCCTGAGATGATTCTTAGCCTTGACAACCTTTTCCTCTACTTTTATTTCTTCCTATAACCTGGTCCAGTTCACTCTGAGCGTCTCAGAGTTGTGTGAACTTAAAAATCTCAGATCTCCCATCCGTCACTTTTTTTCCAGAGTCGAACAACTTCCGTAAGGTGTATCGGGGACACGCCAGGGATACCGAGCCACTAAGTATAGTTATGGGGGCAACAGGATGCTGACGCTTATCAGACCCTCTTATCCTCTGGTTCATTTCACAGATATTTATTGCCACTCTGCTCTGTTGAAGTCACGTGCAGAGTGTGGCATTGCTCCATCCTACCTAGAGGTAGCATCTCATCAGGTGTGCAGAGCTTCATTCCACATAGTCAGCATTTTTTGAAAAATTGTATACAAAGAAAAAGAATAATATAATTAGGTTCTTCCCCAACAGCTCATCCACCATGCAAGGAAGGAGAGGATAAGTTGTTTGGCTGGAGATAAAGGAAAAAGGGGCCTCCTCTTCCAAGCAAAGAAGGAAGACTGATATTCTCAGTCCTTTGGAGCAATCACTCTCTTGCCAGTTGTTGAGTAGGAATGGGGATTTAATGTAGGTCTGTCACTCTGTAAATCACCGGCTGACATATAGACCAGATGATGAGCTGGAGACTGTTGAAAGCATTTAGTGTTTCCTTTAGAAATATGTTCCTCCTAGCTGCCATAGCCTCCACCCACCTCATCCAAGACATGTAGCAACAATATTTCTTTCCTCCAAGTGTGACCATTCCATGGGCTGTTGAGAAGACAAAGGCAAAGTGTGCCTTGTTTCACTCAAAATTTATATTTTGTTATCATTCACATCATCAGTTTTTGCTTTTTTTTTTTTTTTCCCTTGGCCACACCACTCGACTTGTGTCATCTTAGTTCCCCAAGTAGGGATCAAACCCATGCCCTTGGCAGCGAAAGCTCGAGTCCTAACCACTGGACCGCTGGGGAATTCCCACATCATCAGCTTTAAAACATTGTTCTTTCACGACTGATAGAATGAATTAAGGAACGGGGCAGATGTGATTTTTTTTAATTGAAGTATAGTTGCTGTACAATATTATGTAAGTTATAGGTGTACAATATAGTGACTCACAATTTTTAAAGGTTATACTCCATTTATAGTTATTACAAAATATTGACTGTATTTCCCATATTGTACAATATAGCCTTACAGCTTATTTTATACACAATAGCTTGTACCTCTTACTCCCCTATTCCTATATTGCCCCTGCTCCCCTCTCCCCACTAATAACCACAAGTTTGTCCTCTATATCTGTGAATTTGCTTCTTTGTTGTTTTATTCCCTAGTTTGTTGTATTTTTCAGATTCCACATGTTAGCGATATCGTACAGTATTTGTCTTTCTCTGTCTGACTTATTCCACTAAGCATAATGCTCTCCAAGTCCATCCATGTTGCTGCAGATGCAAAATTTCATTCTTTACTATGGCTGAGTAGTATTCTGGGGTGTGTGTGTGTGTGTGTGTGTGTGTGTGTGTGTGTGTGTGTGTGTGTGTGTTTGTGTGTATGCACACACCCCACATCTTCTTTATCCATTCATCTATTGATGGACACTTAGGTTTGGGCAGATGTGATTTTGAGGCATTTATATAGAGGCATTTATATACCTGTTGTTAGTTAGGTGGAAAGATGGAAAAACTATATAATCAGCTTTCTAGAAGCACCTGATAGTCAAATTTACAGCCATTACCTCTCATCAATTTAATTGCTTCCTTTTTCTTATCTCATTGCTCTTGCTATCTGATAGGTAATTTCCTCCATCAGTATAGTTAAGAGGTGCTTTGTTCACCCTGATACTTGAACTTTAGTGTGTGTTATATCCCTTTGTGTCCCTCTGGGCACTACTGGAAAATTTTCTGCTTTGCACGATGCTCAAATCTAACTTGCTTCTCTGCTTCCCCAGAATTCAATTCGGCACAACCTTTCTCTCAACAAGTGTTTCCGGAAGGTGCCCAGACCTCGGGATGATCCTGGGAAGGTGAGATTCTGCTGTAAGCGGTGAAGGGAGGGGAGGAAGGAGCGAGAAGTGGTTGACAGCTTAGAGTCCTATGGCTGTTTTAATTACCCAGAAGAGGAAATCATGTTAATTAGAGAAGCAGCTTTATCTTTTTCCTCAAAGGAAGAGCTTGGTTATCAAGCTGGTGGGTTCCCATGAGAGTGAATGACTAAGGAAGACTGAAATTTTTTTTAAATAGAAATATTTATTTAAAAAATGGACCTTGATGCCCCCTTTTTTGTGCATGGTGCTCTTTCTAGGTGTAAAAGGTGGGCTTAATAACCTTTGTAGGAGTTTTTCTGTTTAAGAATCCCATGATTTTACCTTCAGAAGGGAGAAGGGATCGATCATCCTCTTTGTTTGACAGCTGTGGAAGCTGAAGTCCAAGAGACTTTTGCCTCAGATCACGTGGAAGGGAAGGGTTGGTCTGGACATTTCCAGCTCTTTGAACTAGATGCTGTGTTCTGTCCCTCTAGAATGATCGAGGCCTCAGTGAGCTGTTAGGACAAATTTAGTCCTCAAAAATAGCTGGTACCCTCAGGATTACAGTCCTGTGAATTTACAGTCATTTTTCTTTTCTTTCTTTTTTTTAAGGTTCCAGATAGATGATCTTCTTTAATGTTAATGTTATTTATTTATTTTTTTAAATTGAAGTATAGTTGAATTTCAGTCCAGTTATATTTTAAAAAATATAACTCTTATTTTATGTGAAAATCCCTTCAAATGTCTACTTTTCCAAAGGTGGGAATTTCCGTATATAATGATTTTTTTTTTTCTTTATGGGGATGGGTTCTTCTTCTAGGGCTCTTATTGGACAATCGATACCTGCCCTGACATCTCCCGAAAGAGAAGACACCCTCCCGATGATGATGTAAGTCTCCACCTCAATGAGATGCCATTTATGAGCCAGCTGCTCCTTCCACATCTTTGCCTGCTTTTTCAGTCATTTCCTAAATTTGGGGCCAAGGTCAAATACCAGCAGGTGTGGAACCATTGGTCTTGGGAGGATGTTTAGCATCTGCTTATAGATTTCTCTTCTTTCACAACCCTCAGCTATCCCAGGACTCACCAGAACAGGAGGCAAGCAAGAGCCCACGGGGAGGCGTTCCAGGGAGTGGAGAAGCCTCACTGCCTCCCGAGGGGAATCCTCAGATGCCACTTCAGAGCCCCACATCTATCGCCAGCTACAGCCAGGTAGGAGGTGGAGGTGGCAGGGGATATAGGGATGGATGGATGGATGGATGGATGGATGGTTGAATAGATTCATATATCTGTTGGTTCAAAATTATGTGTTGAGAATCTGTGCTATGGTAGGCAGATAAATTGGGAAAGAAGGAGAAAGGGAAAGAGGGAAGCTGAGAGAGAGATGGAGAGAGAGAGACGACAAAGTTTTAAGAAAGATCAGAAAAAAAGTGGTGAGAAGACAAGAAAGAGAGCCAAAAAGGTTATGAGAAAGGAAAGATTGACTATGGATGTAGCACAGGAAAAGGGCGAGAAGCTACAGCAAGATAGGAACGAATGAGAAGAGAAGGAGAAAATGATGCTCACTCATTGAAAAGGTGGGAGAGGATGAAGAGGACAGTCAGAGAACTTGGTGTCCACTAAGGGGTTGTATTGGTCCCTCACGTAGGACATGTATCGAGTCTTTCTTACCTCTTTCTGCAGGGCACAGGGTCTGTGGATGGCGGAGCAGTGGCAGCAGGGGCTCCAGGCCGAGAGAGCACCGAGGGTCCCCCTCCCCTGTACAACACCAACCATGACTTCAAATTCTCCTACTCAGAGATCAATTTTCAGGATCTAAGCTGGTCCTTCCGCAACCTCTACAAATCCATGCTGGAGAAGTCCTCTTCGTCCTCTCAGCATGGTGAGTCCGGAGTGGGGAGGGGAGCAGAGACGTCCTTGGGTTTTTGAACAGATGGGGACATTCTTTTCTTTCCCTCTTTTTCTTACTTGTAACACAAGGAGAGGTTGATCACTGGTCAGGGAAAGCATGTCATGAGCCACAACTGTGTGGAGTCAGAGCTCTTCTGGCTTAGTTCTGAAGGACAGCTGTTTCAAGAGGCGAGCTGGGTCATTAGTTTCAGTAAGTGAGTTGGAGGAATCCCCCATCTGTTCGAACTAAGGGCCATGATTTTATGGCTGCCAGCAAGTCATTCTGAGGATGGCCACTAGGGGACAGCAGTAGTTTCCTTTTCCTAAGAATCCCTGCGTTTCACTGTGAGAACAATTTAATTTTATTTTTTAACGTATTTATGTTAATTTTAATTAGGAACAATTTCAAACAGATGCAAAAATAGAGAAAATAGTATAATAAACCCTCATGTTTTCATTGCCCAACTTTACCAGTTACCGATATGTTAAGCTTGTTTTGTTTACCACCCAGATTTTCTTTAAATGGAGGAATTTAATGCACATCGTTCTACTTGCAAATACTGGTTCAGTATGCATCCTTAATGACGAAGACTTTTCTTTTAGTTATGCATTGCCATGATGACTCCTAACACAGTAAATAATGCTTCCTTAATATCAGTTTATATCTCATCCATACTGAAATTTCCCAAATTACCATAAGAGAATGATTTGAAGCCGTTATTGGGAGACTTTTTTTTTTTTTTTGCGGTACGCGGGCCTCTCACCGCTGTGGCCTTTCCCGTTGTGGAGCACAGGCTCCGGACGGGCAGGCTCAGCGGCCATGGCTCACGGGCCCAGCCGCTCCGCGGCATGTGGGATCCTCCCGGACCAGGGCACGAACCCATGTCCCCTGCATCGGCAGGCGGACTCTCAACCACTGCGCCACCAGGGAAGCCCCTAACCACTTTTTATCATTCCATTAATCTCCGGCCGCCTATCCAAGGCCACTGGACAGAACAAGATCTCATGATTCACCTAAAGTCCTGACTTCATCCCTACCTCTAAATTCTTTTTAAAAATTTAGGGGAATTCCCTGGTGGTCCAACGGTTAGGACTCCGCGCTTCCACTGCAGGGGGCGTGGGTTCAAACCCCGGTCGGGAAATTAAGATCCCGCAAGCGATGTGGTGTGGCAAAAAAATAAAAAGTAAAAATAAAATAAAAAATAAAAATTTAAGAAACAGGAATCACAGAGCACTGAACCAGACAGTCTCTCAAAAAGTCTCCCAATAGGGGCTTCTCTGGTGGCGCAGTGGTTGAGAGTCCGCCTGCCGATGCAGGGGACACGGGTTCGTGCCCCGGTCCGGGAGGATCCCACATGCCGCGGAGCGGCTGGGCCCGTGAGCCATGGCCGCTGAGCCTGCGCGTCCGGAGCCTGTGCTCCGCAACGGGAGTAGGCCACAACAGTGAGAGGCCCACGTACCGCGAAAAAAAAAAAAGTGGTTAGGAGTCACTTTGGGGAAAATTGTCTTAATTGTCATTAATTGTCTTTTATATCCCAGGGGATTCCTATCTAGAGTTGTGTTGCTAGATTGCAGCATTCGCTTGAGAAATGAGTCCAACTCAGGTGATTTGGTTGATTGGAAGTAGGGAGCTTGGAGGGCTCCCAGAAACAAAGGGAAAAAATCAGATGGAGCAAGGACAGCAGAGAGTTCACTCAAGTTTAATCACGGCTGAAGGCTGAAAGCCCGGGTCTCCATCTCGAGCTCTTCCCTGCCCCATCTGTTTGAGAAATTCATCCGTCCCCACTCTACTGCGTACCCAGACTCCGTTTTTCGTAGTGACTGCAAGAGGCAGAAGCGTGTAGGACAATAAGGAAAAGGAGAGAACAGAGGCCCATGGCTTTGTTTTATTTATAATTTGCTTTTGGAACTTTACCTGATGTCCGATGTCTTTTGAAACTGTGATTCCAGGACTACATCCCAGATCCTTGAAAAATAGCATGAAAAGGTGCATGCTGACCTTTTGGCTAAAATTTCAGCGGTTGTCGGTGCTGTCGAGGGCCTCCGTCTGTCGGTTACCCCTGCCGGGGCGGGGGAGGAAGGGGGCTCAGGGGACCCTGCTGTCCCAGAACGTCCCGTCTCCAGCCAGTGGACGTCCTGAGTGATGCGTTGCCCCGCTCACGTACCCGCTTCCCCCCCCCCCGCCCCCGCCCCTCCCCGCAGGCTTTTCGTCTCTCCTGGGGGACCTGCCGCCCTCTAACAACTACTACATGTACCAGCAGCCGCCGCCGCCGCCTCCGCCGCCGCCGCCGCCTCCGCCGCCGCAGCCGCAGCCGCAGCCGCAGCCGCAGCAGGCACCCGCCCAGGGCCCCTCCAATGTGGGCGGTGCGCCCCCCCTGCACACCCCAAGCCCAGATGGTTGTGCCCCACCAGGGGGGAAGCAAGCGGGGACCGAGGGCTACGGGCCGCCCCCTGTGATGGCCATGCACCCACCCCCGCTGCAGCACAGCGGCTACCACCCTCATCAGCACCATCCCCCCACCCACCCTGCCCAGCCGCCGCCGCCGCCGCCACAGGCACAAGGCCAGGCTCCCATCAACAGCACTGGCTTTGGTGAGTAGGGAGGGTGCAGGGAGACCCTAGAGGACTGCGGGCTGAGCCCCCTGTTCTGACTCTGGCAGGAGGTGCGGCTGGTTAGGAAATTTAACAGTGGGTCTTGTAGCCTCTCTCCCATGAGAGCTCGTCTGAGCCACAGAGGTTGCTGCTTGGAGCTCTGTATTAGAGAATTCTTGGATAAATTGGGATGGTTTTTCATATTCTTTTGCCCATGAGCTTGGCTGTCTGTAATTACAGCATCGATAGCTTTGTTTGTCCTAAATCTCCAGGGAGGGAGACTCCAAAATTATCTCGGTCATGCAGCTGATAACCTACGTAGACACAAGAATCTTGCATTCAGTAGTCAGTCTGCTGTCAGTTGGCGGCTCTCTTGCCCCTCACTCTGTCTCATTACCACGCCCCCCTCTTTACAGCCTTTCCTCCTGATTGGTGCTCCAATATTGACTCCTTAAAGGAAAGCTTCAAGATGGTGAACCGGCTCAACTGGTCCAGCATTGAGCAGTCACAGTTCTCAGGTTAGTGATCAAAGGATGGTGCCTGGAGGGAAGAGGGATATAGCGGAAGTGGAAAAACCCAATGGAAACCGGAACCAGGAGGGGATGGTTAAGTGAAGCTTGAGGATGGAGGATTTCATGTTACACAAGGTGGATAATATTGATGCTCTCTTCAAGTTAGTTTTAATTAATTTCTGCCTTAATGCAAAATACAACGGTGGTTTATTCCACTGAGTTTTATCTTCAGGAGAACAAGACTCTCAGGAATTCATCACCCTGGACCACTATTTTGTAGTTTTGTCACCATTTACTGACACTGTGACCACGGCTAATTCACTCAGTCACTTTGAAACTTATTCATCAGAAAGATGGAAATTATAATAAGAATTTACTAAGGAACCAAATGTAAAATAGATAGCTAGTGGGAAGCAGCCGCATAGCACGGGGAGATCAGCTCGGTGCTTTGTGACCACCTAGAGGGGTGGGATAGGGAGGGTGGGAGGGAGATGCAAGAGGGAGGGGATATGGGGATATATGTGTATGTATAGCTGATTCACTTTGTTATACAGCAGAAACTAACACAACATTGTAAAGCAATTATACTCCAACAAAGATGTTAAAAAAAATTTAAAAAAAGAAAAGAATTTAGTAAGGAAGAAATGGAATGAGAGTTTGAAAATGTAGGACTCTAACGGATGTCAGTTATTGGTAGCGCATATAATCAGCAGTGTTGATTGGCCATCTAGTTGGAGCAGTGAGTTGGGCATAGAGCCGCTAGGGGCATTGGGGCGTCTGCAAGGCTAGCCTTTCTTGCTGCTCTGTTTGCAGAGCTGATGGAGAGTCTGCGGCAGGCAGAGCAGAAGAACTGGAGCCTGGACCAGCATCACATTGCCAATCTGTGTGACTCCCTCAACCACTTCCTCACTCAGACTGGTCACGTGCCCCCACAGGGGGGCTCCCACCGGCCACCCGCCCCCGCCCGCATTGCTGATTCCTGTGCCCTCACTAGTGGCAAGCAGGAGCCAGCCATGAACCAAGGTACCGCACAAAGCAGGCTGCCAAGGAGGTGGAGACTGGATGATGTAAAGGAAGGGGGACGAGAAGGGCAGAAGGGAACTGAGAAACATCAGCTTATGAGCAGTGATCCAAATGCCAAAGAAATAGACCGTATGATTCCTTTTAGATCTTGATCTGGGAGGTCAGGGTTACTGAAGAAAAGGGAGGAGAAAGTCCCTGTTCCAAATTTGTGTCTCAGTAACCCTTCCCTGGATTGTAATTAGGTGGAGTTGTGATTCTCTACAGTTATATGGTCTTCAAACTGGTGAAGTAAGAGTCAATGATCACAGTTCCATATTTGTCATCCTTCTGATAGCTGTGATATTGAACTCCACTAGTATCGGGTCCCTTTGTGCCCTAAGTGGTGAGGACTGATAGCTTCTGCAGAAAGCCTTGATGCCCACAGGAGCTACAGAACAGAGCAGGGAAGGGAGAAGAAATGAAGGGGAGGAAGAGTACTTTTTTATCCCTCTCTGTCTGACTCTGCTTCCTTGAATACGATGGTCCCACTCACTTAACTCTTGTCTTGCTTTGGCAGTGAACTCTTATGTGCACCCTCAAGCCCCCCACCTCTACCCGGGTCCATCACCAATGTACCCACTTGCCACCCAGGACTCAGCAGGATACAATCGCCCAGGTAAGAACCAGGAAGCTTGTTTCACCACCAGCGAGTCGTTTGGCTTTCCTATGGCTCCGAACCTGCATTCTTGGCTCTTTTGCCTGCACCTGCCGGGAGGGGGTGAGCCTTCCTGATTCTCAAGGCTGGAGGGTGGTCCACCTGCTGGGGAGGTGTATGTCATGGGAGACTAAAGAAGACCGACTTACTTTAAAATGAGCTCGTGCCTGCAGTGATGAAAGGAAGTAGAAGCATGGCTATAAACAAAAGATAGACGTGTAGAACATTTATGCCTGGCTTCGGAATCTAAGTGGGAGGTACACTCAGACAAATGACATGAACATGTTATGCAAATGTACCTGCTTTGTGCCCACATCTGCTTTCTTGTCTTCCTGACCTCTAGTATCAGGGTTCTGGGATTGAACTACCTCTGATGGTGAGAGTAGGTGGGGAGACCCTAAATTGCCATAAATACTACAGAACGAACAGATCCTTCACCTTTAAATGCATTTGAGAAAAATCACTGTTATCATGCTGCCTAACCGCAGTGTTTTCAATTTTGGAGGTGACGTTCATCTCTTTGTCCAAGTTTTCCTTTTCCGTGCGATTTATATACAAATTTCTGTATTGCTATTTCATGTAATAGTATATTCTGTATGTTTTTTTGTCATTATTATGTAGTCTTCCTAAGTATAATTTTTTTTTCTTTTTTTTTGTTTTTTGGCCGCGCATCGTGGCTTGCGGGATCTTAGTTCCCCGACCAGGTATCACACCCGGGCCCTTGGCAGTGAAAGCGCAAAGCCCTAACCACTGGACCGCCAGGGAAGTCCCCATGAGTATAATTTTTAATGGCTGCATACTGTGACATTGCCATGTGGCCTAGTTTACTCTGAGTCTTTCCTGAGATCTCACTGAAGTGGTGGCCGGAAACAAAAATAACTCTGGGCTGATAAGGACCATAGTTTCCCCAGACCTTCCCCATGGTGGTGTTTGGGGTTGACGACCATCCGTCAAGATGGATAGAACGGCTTCCCATCCACTCTCCTTTTAATCTCCTTCTCTCTTCCCACAGCACACCACATGGTCCCTCGGCCGCCAGTTCCACCTCCTGGGGCCAATGAGGAGATCCCTGATGACTTCGACTGGGACTTGATTACCTAGTGCATCTGAGAGCCTGGCCATCAGCCCAGGGCTGGGTGGTGAAGTCTGGCAGTGGGGAAAGCACAGTCCCAGCCCATCCCTTCCGCCCTTGCCTGTATATAGATATATATCCTCTTTTTTTTTTTTTCTTTCTCTGCCAGAGAAGCCACCGCAAGATGCTGCCGAAGATAACCCCCTCTTTTCTGCCTCATTCTTCCTCTTCCTTCTTGTTTTTTTCCTAATTCTTTTATTATTATTCTTATTATATTATTATTATTATTATTGGTTATATGCTGTCTCCGGTCTCCTGTCCCTCCACCATGGACCACGTCCACCTCTTGCTAATTTAAAATCATCTGGCTGGAAGGTGAGGCCATGAGAGCCGCAGAGAAGGGTCTCAAACTTTGATTTCCTTTTCGTTTTGGGAAAGTCAGCGCTAGTCCCACCTTTCAGCCCCACGTTGTTTTCTGTGGGTATCCGTTGGATCCAGGACTGGAGAAGCCACGTTATCGAGTAGAAGGGATCTAAAACACTGCTTGGCAACCATGAATTTGCAGGTTTTACTCAATGGTGCTAATTTTGTCCTCTGAGCTCTTCCTTGTCCCTTTATCTCTCCAATCCTACTTCTGCTGACCCTCATTCCCCATCAAGGGTGAGCGTGATGGTGGTGGCAATAAAATCCTAGTGGAATAGGAGGTCTGGGTTGGGTCGGGTAGAATATCATAGAGGGATGATGGAATATAAGACAGTCAGAAATTGCGTCTGTGCTACTCTGTCAGATAAACTGCCATTGGCTTATTCCTGGCCTGTTCTCTGTAGGAGCTAGAGTCGGGCTTAGCCAGAACTCTGCTTCTCTGGTGGAAATGAGGACAACTCTTCAGCGTAGGTTCAGCTTTTTGGAGATGGTTTCAGTTGAACCATTTTGACTTTTTAAACATCATTTTCTCTGGAAATCAACTGTGGCTTTTATTTGCATTTACCAATTATCCTTTCACCCCCTTATCTCATTCAGCAAATATTATTTTGTCCTCCTTTATTTGTCTACTCATCTCTTCCACCCATGGTATTTTCTTCCCCCATTTTCTGGCATTCTCAAGAAAGGAGAGTAACCCATTACTCCTTGTAGTCTCACCACAGCCTAGGGCAAGACGGGAATCTCTTTCCCACCCATCATAGCAGAACCAAACCTACAGTACTGGTGGCAGGAGGGTGCGGGGAGGAGAGGGGAGCTGGCATAGACGTGGGTGGAGAATATTTCAGTTATTTAACAATGTAGGCAAATGCTTCTCTTGGAATCCAGATCATTGGGGCTGAGGCTTTGGCAATCAGGCTTTTGAGGGGTGAAGGGAAATTGGTAGAGGGGAATAAGTAACCTAAAGCAAAGAGTTCCATGAGGGCCAAGGGAGACCGCCCCCGCCCAGAGAAAGGTACAGGGATAACTTAACCTCCTTTAACAAGGAGTGGCCATGATTTATTGCTGCAAAGTACTTAGTGTATATTTGATATTAATCATTGAATCTTAGTCATGAGAGGGGAGAACAATTTTACTTCTGTTTTTATTTTGCTGAATGTTCACTTTCTCAAAGCTGCAGGACAAAATGTACCGAATGGACAAGGCCACTCTCTCTGTGATTTCTGCTTTGTGTTCATATTCTTTTATTTACCCATGCTTTCTGCTCTCCTGCTTGTCCCCCTCATCCGCCCCTTCCTTTCTTCGTAAGGGATGCTATATGAGTTTGTTGAAGACGTCCAGTGAGGCTGAAGTCAGGGGGCAAGAAAGGGCAGTTAACTAAACAGCACTTTATTTCTTTGAAGTTCTTTGTAAGAAGTAGGGGTGTGAGTGGTGTGAATCCCCCATGGTGTCGGAGGGCAGTTAGTGGGGTTGAAGTATGCCGTAAGATTTCCCCTTGGGGAAGGGAGAATTTCTCTTGAGGGTGGTGACACGCCTTTGCCCAGTGTCCTTATCTGAGGCGTGTCTTCCTTACCCTTCCAGTCAAGGTGCCTCCTACATACAACGTCCCATCTGTTCTCCCTAAGATTCCCCCTTGACAAATCATCACTCCTTTCTAAACCCCTTTTCTACCCAGATCCATACAGGATTTGCAAGGGTAGACTAAATCAGACATGTAAATGTCTCTTGTTTATATTTCATCTGTGTCTTCTGAAAACGAGGGTCATTAAGAACTCTGGCAGGCAGCCGGAGTAACTGAAGTCTGGGGCTAGGGCTGGAGATTGGCCGTCAGGCCTTCTGGGATTTTAGCTCCTCTCCACTAAACCCAGCCTTGCTAAATGGCACAGGACAAACCTGACCCTCTTTGGGCCTCGGTTTCCCCTACCCTCCATGAAATGGAAAGAATCCTACTTTGTCTTGTTGGTCCAGCGTTGCTGGCCGTGAAAGTTTTGTCATTGTTGTTGTCTTGGGTGATGTGTGCGAAACTGCAGGAGCTCACTGCCTAAAAGAGGAAGTAAGGGAGAAAGTGGAGGAGAGGGATGGAAGGAGCAATTCGTTGGTATTGATCCGCCCATCCCTGCCTTTCTCTCTTCAACCCCCACGTTTCTGGTTTGGTGAGTCCTTCATACCACCCATAATGCTTTGCATTGGTGCAGGCTGGGGCGGGGGGTGTATGGTCTCACAAGTTGTTGTTGTTTGCATGCTTTCTTAATAAAAAAAAAAAAGAATGTTTATGGTTTTATCTTCCTGGCGCTGGTCTTAAATTTGTTTTTGCCAGGGTAGGAAAAGAGAAATGTGAAAGCATTTGTCTTCTATTGCCCCCCTCACCACCCCTCACTGGGTTTGATTAGTTGACCCTGACATTCTTGGTAAGATTGATGGGAAAAAAGAATTAAAAGCATGCCTTTAACATTCTTTTTTTCAAATGCTATTAAATATAGCGAAATATCGTTGGGAGAGGCAGTGCCCCCTTGCAGCTTGATGTGTGGGCTAAGCCATCTTGCTTGCATTCTGGGATATTTTAAAGATTAAATATCCTACAATTTGAGGAAGACTTGGGTCCCCCTCTGGGACTCCCAGTGAACACTTACAGGTACTCGCCAGAGTTTTCCATTGGAAATGAGGGAATTCCAATGGTAGGGATTTCTTCAGAATACATTTCCAGGGTAAATAGAACTCGCAAAAGGAGTCCAGAAATGTCAACTATTGAACTATTGAATCTTTATAACTATGCCAGAATCATTCACCCTGGTATCCTATACAGTAACCCTAGAAGTTAGGGACTTATACCCAGGGTCCCATGAGAAATGTTGGGATTTCCAGAAGCCCAGCTAATCATCATTATAGTAAGCCTACAGCTACCCACTATGAGATTTATATTTGCCGTATGTTTAGAGGTTATGATATATTCTGAGAGTCAAACAATTAAAAGGATCCATGAATCTCTCAGCCTTGCAAGGAAACATTCAGAAATAAAGCATTTATTCACATCAAATATATGATCAGATTAAATTGGAAGGTAGCATGGCAAATCTCACATCATGTCAGATATCATTACTGCACAACTGAAAGCATTCCTAGTGATTTGACACTTTTCCACATAGTACTTTATAACTTATTTGTAGTCCAGACCCTCCCCTCAACCACTGAACAAAGGATAGTGCCTTGTAAAGTCTAAGACATCTCATTTTCTATTTTTCAGATTAAATCACTGTACACAGATGAGGCTATGTTGTAGTACAAACAAAACCTGAAAATTTAGAGGTTTAACACATAAAACTTTATATACAGAGAAAAATGAGGTGATGGGGGTTTACTAATGTTTTCTGAAAAAAATGAAAGAGAAAGAGAAAGAGAAGGGGGGTTGGAATGGGTCGACAAAGTAGAAGAAAATGTGTGATCGTGAACAAATTTAAAGGATGATGGGTAATGAATATTGGGATGCTGAATAAACAAAAAATATGAATGTGTTTGGATAAAAATCGTCGTCTTTCAAAACAAGAAGTCATTTTATACGTCTACGAAAACTTAGCAGCATAAGGTCATGACTTAGAACTATCATGGTGAATATCAGAGGAAACATCTAAAATCGTTTCAAAGGTTATCCCTGGGAAGTGGGAGTGGGAGGAAGGAGGGGCTGGGCAGAGTGGGGCAGGAAACCTGTTAGATTTCATTATGAGCCTTAGGTTCTCTTTAAGTTATGTGCATGTATTACTTTGGTAAAGATAAAGATTAATTAAAAAAAAAACCCGAAGATATATCTGGTAATTACGGCATGAAAGATACACACCTACAGTCATGTTTTCTTTTAAAGTTGGATAACGTGCCCAGAGGGTACTCAGTTACATTGCAGTGAATTCAAGAATTGCTGCCCTATCCTCCACCGTCTTTCTCCTTTCATTTGAAATGAGTTTCTTGGAAAGTACCAATGTGGAGCTAGAGGAGGGGAGTAATTTGCATCTTATGAAACTATTGGTTATTAGAGGCATAAAGTCTGGAAGAAGATTTAGAGGCAGGGGAGGAATAAGGGAATTAAGGAGCTTAAGAAAAGGAATGAAAGAGAGATGATTCTATCAATAGGCAGATAGAGCAAACAGAGGGAAGAGAGAACTCCCCGAACTGTGGCTTACATACTGTTTCATGAGAAAGTCTTTAGATGCCTAAGTAGTCTGTCTTTACACAATAGACGCTTATTTAGTTGTAATAATGGAAACTCAGAATTCCTACGTCCTGTATCCAGGAGTATTCCAAGTTGCAGGCATCTGGCATTGTACTCTGCTCCAGACTCAGACTCATAACTCCTTGTTTTTATAGACTTTCTTTTTGCACCTTTTTTTTTTTCATTTAAAACTATCACCACCACCATCACCACAACAAAGCCATAGAATAAATGATCACCTTTCACTCAGGTAGGACTAGAAGAAATGGTTTTAACTTGAATCTGGAAGGAAATTAGAAAGAAATTTAATGATGGAAACATTTTAAAGGAGACTGCCTTCGCATTTATTTCACGTGGCTTTGTTTGAGATAGAAATAGACTAATTTTTACAATGCTTCCCAAATTTAGCATTCATCCGAAACAAGGGAACTTGGGAAAACACTGTCTGAGCCCCACCCCCAGAGACTGATTCAGCAAGTCTCTGGTGGGGCTGGAGAATTTGTATTTCTATCAACTTTCCAGGTGATACCGATGCCACTAGTCTGGGACCACACTTTAAGACCCTCTGGATTGATTCTCTGACAGTTTCTGAAATGCCCTGCTCCCTATCTCTGTTGTCTTTTTAGAAATATGATGCGCTGGGTGAATGCCTAAGAACCTCTGGTTGGGTCAGCTGCTCCATATTTTCACACAACTGTACTGATACTGTTTTTTTCCAAAGAGACTTTCTTTGGGGGGCAGCTGGTAGAGTGTGTCAAGTCCTCACTGAAAGCTGCCTCCAGAATTCCCTGCATGGACTGTTTTGCTTTTTTCCTGAAATCTTTCCCCAGAAGGGTGTAGAGGAAGGGATTGAAGCAACTATTGGCAGATGCTAAAGCAAGAGACACGTGGTCCCAGGACAACAGAGCTTCCCCAAAGGGAGTTTCTGGGTCAATAAACAGTAAGAGGGTTCCAACAACGTGGTACGGAGCCCAGCAGACGAGGAAGACAGCCACCACCACCATAGCCACTCTCAAGGTTTTGCTCCGAGACTTGGTGAAGCGGCTCCAACGCATTCGGAAGAGAATGAGGCTGTAACAGGCCACCATGAGGATAAAGGGTAACAGGAAACCCAGCACTAGCCTAGTGATGGTTATTGCTACCTGGGGTGCTGGCACTTGATGGCCGTATGCAAATTGGCCGAAATCATCATCCTGGAAATCTTCCAATAGCTCCGATGTGTATGAGGAGTTGCCGGAGGCACTAGCGAAAAGGTCTAAATCAGCAGGAAGAAAAGCATCAGAGTTCTCCAGTGGGTTAGTTCTGTGATCTTCAATGGGAAAATCACTGGGGATTGTAGCTGAGAGCTCATCAGCTGGTTTAAATACATTATAATATGGATGTTGAACAGATAATCTAGCTGAATCCGTAGGGAGTGAATGTCCAGAAGTTCTTTGAGATATTTGAGAACAGAGGCCAGCAGTGGCTGCCCAGGGACAAGCATTTGTTTGTTGAGAGAAAGAATCTAACCTATCATCCGTTTCTTCAGGCAGCTCAACAATGGAGTTGTCAAGAGACCCGTTTTCCAGTAGATCAAAGTTGAAGTCTGAATAATCTAATGATCTGTAGAGACCAAAATTGTAGCCACACATACTATGGTTGTCTATAGTGAATGTTTCCCGGTATATGAACACAGGTATGCACATTACAAAAGCCACCACCCAGATACATCCACAGATAGTGAAGGCTGCCCCCACGTTGCGATGATTCTGGCACCAGATTGGCTTGAGTACCAAAAGACATCGGTCCAGGCTAATGGCGGTCAGCAGGAAGACGCTGGCAAACATGTTGAGGACAATGGTGGAGGGGATGAGCTTGCATAGGAACCAGCCGTAGGGCCAGCGTCCTTGGAGAGCCAAGTGAACCAGGGAGAAGGGCAGCGAGAGGCAGCAGAGAAAGTCAGCCAAGGTGAGATGGAGAAACCAAACGGTGCTCACACTTCGTTGCATCTTTAGGCCAGCCACCCACAGCACCAGCCCGTTGCCTGGCAATCCCAGTAGGAAAGTGAAACTGAGAATGACCATGGAGAGGATTACTTGGGGTTCATCCCAGGGCTGTGATGGTACGTCAGTTGAATTGGTCTCAGCAGAGAAAGACTCCATTGCTAAACTTTTATAAAAATATAAACAAAAATGTTAAAACTAACTTAAAAAAATGCATATTCTTAGAATTCTAACCTCCCCACATAAAGATGTAGAGTCACAAAGACCCTCACACTGTTTCAGTTTTATTTTCTGACTTCACATTGGATTACACAAAAACATTCTCTGAAAGACAATTTAAAATCTACTGTATTGACATAGAGAACAGACCTGTGGTTGCCAAAGGGGGTGGTGGGGGAGGGGAGTATTGGGAGTTTGGGATTAGCAGATGCAAACTAGTGTATATATAGGATGGATAAACAACAAGGTCCTACAGTAGAGCACAAGGAACTATATTCAATATCTGTGATAAACCATAATGGAAAAGAATATATATTTATAGCTGAGTCATTTTGCTGTACAGTAGAAATGAACACAACATGGTAAATCAACTATACTTCAATAACATTAAAAAAATTTTTTTCTTTTTTGGCCGTGCCCTGCACCGCCTGTGGGATCCTAGTTCCCCGACTAGGGGTCAAACCCAGGCCCTCGGCAGTGAAAGCTCAGAATCCTAACCCCTGGACCACCAGGGAATTCCCTCAGTCATGTCTTTTAGATACAACCTCATTTTTTCCTTTTGCTGTCAAATTTATCAAGAGTTGTTTTCCCTCTTTGCGTTGATTTCCTTACCACTCATCATTTCTTTCTTATTTGTTTTTTGTGAGTATAACTCGAGAAAAATAGCTTGATTATTGCAGAGACAGAAATCATTCATGGAGATAGGGAATTCCCTGGCAGTCAAGGGGTTACGACTCCACGCTTCCACTGAAAGAGGCGCAGGTTCCACCCCTGGTCGGGGAATTAAGATCTCGCAAGCCACTTGGCATGGCCAACAAAACAAAATAAAATAAAAAAAGAAATCATTCATGAAGAAACTTAGAAAACATAAGCAAGCAAAAATAAGAAAATAAAAATGTCATATACCACTAGTCAGGGATTACTATTTTAGTATCTTAATTTACATCCTTCTGGATCTTTTTTCACATACATACATGTATACTATATGTATGTATATTTTTTGTTAAGCAAAATTTAACAAAATTAGATTATACTGTGCATATTGGTTTAAAATTTTTTTAAATTGTGGTGAAATACATATAACATAAAACTTACCATCTTAACTATCTTTAAGTGTACAGTTCAGTAGTGTTAGGTATATTTACATTATTGTGCAGCCAATTTTTAGAACTTTCTCATCTTGTAAACCCGAAACTCGATACCTATTAGAAAACAACTTCTCACTTCCCTTTCCCCGCAGCCCCTGGCGATCACCATCCTACTTTCAGTTTCTATGCATTTGACTCCTCTAGATACCTCATGTAAATGTAATCCTACAGCATTTGTCTTTTTGTAACTGGCTTATTTCACTTGGCAAAATGTCCTCAAGTTTCATCCATGTTGTAGTGTGTGTCAGAATTGTCTTCCTTTTTAAGACTGAATAATATTCCACTGTATGGATGTACCACATGTTGTTTATCCATTCATCTGTCGATGGATATTTGAGTTGCTTCCACATTGTAGCTACTGTGGATAATGCTGCTATGAACATGGGTGTAAATGCATATTGTTTTATATAAACTGCTTTCTTTTATCACTTTCATCAGTTAGCAGTCTCCACATTATACAGTAAGATTGTACCGTAAGGAATACTCAGACTTTATCCATTTTTTCCAGCTGTCCCCAAAACAATCCTTTACACCTGATTTGTCAACAATTACATCCAGTCTAGGATCACACTGCATGTTTCTTAAGTCTCTTAATGTAGCATTGTTTCTCTTCTTCAAGGATACTGGCTTGTTTTGGGGTCTGTTGTTCTCACCACTCACTTCACAACCCTTTGTAATTGGTCTTCTGCCCCATCATGCTGCTAGAACGAACTCTAGATAACAAACCCAAGCACCTTTTTCTCTGTCTTTATCCTCCACAATATCCATGTCATTTGATACACTGGCTTCTTAACACTTTCTTCTCTTGGCCTCTGTGACATTACCCTTCCCTGATTTTCAACATTCCCATAAACATACCCTACTTTATAGCTTTCCTGAACAACTCACTATTCCAAGTCAATACCATTTTCTATTCCTTGTCTATGCTGTTTACTTCTATATGGAATTATATCCTCCACCTTAACCTCCTCTTTCCTCCATTTTTAATCTCTATCTGTTGAAATCCTAGCCATTCTTTAAGATCAAGCTCAAATATATCTTCCTTGAAACTTCTCTTATAATCCCAGTCATAATCTATTTCTTCAGCCTCCTATTTTTGGGTGTGTGGGGGGGTTGAACTTCTTATCATATTCTCTGTGCAATGATGCATTTCATCTTGTACTATAATTCTTTTTGTGGCTGTCTTATCTATCATTCTGGCCTTAAGTTTCATAATGGTAAAAAAGAATCTTGTTCCTAAATGCTCGTTCCACAGAATTTAGCACAATTAAAGATTACTTGAATGGATAGATGCTCATTTTGGGGGTTAACTTTTTTTCTTTTTCAACTAAGTGAAAAATTCTTATGCTTGTCCATTTAATCCAGTAAGGATGCTGTCTCTTCTAACTTCCTTTTTTGTTTTCCAGTTCCTAATTCTTACTGGCTGTAACAGCATTTTATGTTTCCTTTTGTAGAAGTCCAAAATACTGTGTGACTTGAAGCTGTTCTGCTGAGTTTACAAGCTGCCATAGGGATTAGCAGAAGTTAAAATAACTAAGACAACAAAATACTAAAAAAGAAGAAGTGATTCTCATTCTCCGTTTGGTAACCTTGCTTATTCCAATATTCAAGTCCTGTCAGGGTCACTTCCTTCGCTTTTGTACGTGGCAGCTACCCTGATCCATTGTCCTACACACATATTCACGCATAGACCCATAAAATATTGAGAGACCGATAGTCATAGAATTCTAGGACTGAAAGGAAAGTTAGCAATCATCTCTTCTTGTCTCTATTTTTATTTTGTAGTTTTGGACACTGAAACTCAGCAAATTAGGGGACTTTTACATATTCACAACTAAGAGGGTTGTCATATCCTTGGTCCAATGACTGTCAGACCAATACTCTTTTTACTACAAATAATCACATAACTGAAAAGCCTTTGGTATTGCTAATAAAGGGAAAGGCACCAAGAGCCGCACAATAATAAAGAATAATAAGGAAGTGATAAAGACTGAAAAGAGCAAAATTCCAATACAAAGAAATTGAGTCATCTGGCGTGAGCTACATTTTAAATATTACATAGTATCTGTCTTGAAATGAAAGTATATATGAATCAGAATCTTAAAAATCTTTCTGGGCAAGATAACATTTTATATTTCAACAAGTGTGTTGGCTGAAAAGTACCTCAACCTTTTTTTTTTTTTTAGTTTTCAATACTGAATTGGCCAACAAGTAAATAAAAAGATAAGTAAACTCCTGAAACCAAAATTCAACTACGATAGGGAAAGAAAAATAGATTCCAGAATCAGAACTAATGATATGATGACAGAATCAGTAGCAATAAGGAATGAGCAAAATAAATAAATAAGAGAAATGGAATGAGGAAAAAATATATATATATTAAGAAAAAATAGGCAGGGGCTTCCCTGGTTGTGCAGGGGTTAAGAATCCACCTGCCAATGCAGGGGACACGTGTTCGAGCCCTGATCTGGGAAGATCCCATATGCCGCGGAGCAACAAAGCCCGTGCGCCACAACTACTGAGCATGCGCTCTAGAGCCCACGAGCCACAACTACTGAGCCCACCTGAAGCCCACGCGCCTAGATCCTGTGCTCTGCAACAAGAGAAGCCACCGCAAGGAGAAGCCTGCGCACCGCAGTGAAGAGTAGCCCCTGCTCGCTGCAGCTAGAGGAAGCCCACGCACAGCAACAAAGACCCAATGCAGCCAAAAATAAATAAATTTATTTAAAAAAAAAGAAAAAATAGGCAATCGATGATTTGGAAAACAAAACTATTGGAGAAAGCTGGAATCAAAGGTGAGAAGGAGAAACAGCCAGTTTAAGACAGGGAAAAATGATGTAAAAATTCAATATTAGTTCCAGAATGAAAATATTAAGAACAGAGGTAAATAGAATGTGGAATATTTAGAAAAAGAAAAAGGTGGACATGGGAATAAAGCAAAAGAAATAAAAGTTGGGGAAGGAATAAGGGGAAATAGAAAATAATGACTCTCAAACCATTATCAATAATGAGCAAAACAAGCTGGGCACAAGTCTTCAGGTGTATCTAGGTTTCCTTACCAAAAACCCGAGATAGTAGCTGAAGACTTCAGCATGGATCTGGAGGTCTCCACGAGTCCTGTCTTGACCACAGTCAAGTATGTTTAGGAAATTTGCTGAGCACCTCCTCTTTCCTCTCTCTCTTCGTTTCTGATGATAAATTAAACCCAACACTTTTGACAACTATCTGACTCCACAGAAAGAGTTTCAAAGTGAGTCATTTCTAAATGTTTCATGTAAGAAAAGTAAGAAAAACAGAAGTGGGAGAGCATGGTTCTCAAAAATTTTCTGCAGGACACAGAGAATGCTTAGAGAGAGAGTACTTTTTACATCAGCTTCCCACTTTATAGGTTTTTGGATTTGCTTTGTTTTGGAAATGCACAAAAATGATCCTATGGTATGTGAGAGTGGGGGTGGGGAGTAACTGGGGGGAATGACCTGCACAACCCCATGTAATGAATTTCAAGTAATATCTCTTATATGCTTAATATGTGTCAAAGAAGTTTGTCGTGCAAAAATCAGATGAATTAAACTATGTTCTAATCTCTAGAGATTCACAGTCTGGTGAGAGTATGTACCCATACAACAACAACAAAAAACACCTGTAATACAATTCAGACTATAATGATAGAAATAGCAGTAGAAGTAAAAGAGTAGAAAATAACATGTAGGGGTGTATTTAGCCTGGGGCAATCTAGGAAAGTCTTAAGGTAGAAATAAGGTCTGGGCAGGTTCTTCAAGAATTATGGGACTTCTCTAGAAAGAGGTGACAAGCTGTTTACTTTTACTATCTTTATTATTATTAGTTTTTGGGCCATTTCAGCGCATGTGGGAATCTTAGTTCCCCGACCAGGGATTGAACCCCTACCCCCTGCAGTGGAAGTGCAGAGTCTTAACCACTGGACCACCAGGGAAGTCCCCACATCACACTTTTTAAATTATTCTATATTATACCATTTAGTCAATTATTCCCCTTTTCATGGATATTCTGTTTTTATCAAATTTTAAAACAGTTATAAACAATGTTTCAATGAGTACTCTTGCATTCTACACATCTATGAAAATTTCTGTAGAATAGTTTCCTAGGACTGTAACTGTTAAATCTATGTATGTGAATTTACATTTTTGAAAGGTATGGCATTTCCCACTAAAGAGACTCCACCAATTTACACTTTCATCAACGGTGGCGAGGGTATCTATTCCATTTGCAAAAGGTAACGTCTTTATCATTAAGTTCAGTATCATAAACAAGTACTCTGCTCTTAATATAGACACTATGCTTTGCACTGTAGGAGATGCAGAAGCAATGAAAGATGTAAATATATAATTATAATTGAGTAAGGGCTGCTAGCAGGGTAGTCCTGGGAACATGGAAGAGGGAAAGACATTCTCACTGAAACAAACATGAAGATAATGCACTGAAGAGATAACACTTGAGCTGGGCTTTAAGGCTGGGTAGAAATTTGACAGACACTAACAGTGCTATAAAATAATTTATCTGTCTCTCTGCCCTACTAGACCAAGACTTTGTGCCTATCTCCAGAGCCTACTACCATGCCTGGAATAATACATGTCTGGGGCACCAATGAATGAATGAATGAAAGTTTGGTTGAAAAGGATGTTGGCTTTTGAATATAATTCAAAGAATTAATTTGAGTCTTTAAAGTTGTTTCTGGTGTGGATCCAGTTTTACTGATTCCTCTTTCTCTAAAGATTATACAGCAATTAAAACCAGTTGGAGAACTTCCAGCTGTATTACTTGGATTTTCAGATCAGGAAGGAAATTACTGAAAACACCTTGTGAATAGGGCTCCTATTTCTAGATGGCTTCTGTCCCTTCTTATAAAGTACTAGTTTTATGGTGTAATGTGGAAAACTTGGGGGGAATTTATGTGATTCTCTTCTGTTTTGTTCCTTTTTAATATCTAATTACAAGTTTCTAAGCAGAGATCAGATGCTTTGGCAAGAGTGAAATTTTGAATATATGTTGCAAACACAGCCATATTAAAACATTTTATGAGTCACTGATTAATTCTACATTTTCAATGATGGAAATCTGTAGTCATTTGGCCAAAATAAAAATTTTAGAATTGTATAATCTCTAGCCTGCTCTGTCTGAGAGAATTAAAAATAAACATATGACAAAGTTTCTGTCCTTAAGGACTTTGACGAAAAATGATTAGATTCATTATTAGACCAAGTATAATTATACTCTAAGTGAAAAAATAACCAAATGCCAAAAACTACGGATGACATAGACAAATGCTATGGCTAGTTAGCAAAGGACAAATGTGATGAAACCTGGTGGAGGTTAGAATTAGCTGGAAAATTTTCATGGAAGAACATTCTTGTGAAAACTGCTCTAGATTAGGAATCTGAGTTCTAGTTTTAATCATAACTAAATACTTGACCTTGGGCTGGATGCTTGACCTAGAATTTTTTTCTTAGATGTAAAATTAAAGGGTTGGCTCGCGTGATCTTTAAGGTTTCTTTTACATCTAACAATCTATAATTCTCCCATTTCAAGTAGGGGGAAACACACATTAAGGTGGAGGGAAGCCCAGCGTGAGTGAATGACACAGGTAAAGTGGTCTGGCTGGAGTAAAAAGCACACAGGGAGCAACAGAAGATGCGTAGAGCCTGAGCTTGAATCCCAGCTCCCACTAATTGTGTGGCTGCACAGGAATTTTTCAGACTCTGTTTTCATTTCCTCACCTGCAAAACAGGGATTGTGTCAGGTTTTATTTATTGATACTCAGGCCCATTCCCATTCTTCCTTATTATTTCTCTAAGTGAAGCCTGGGTACTGCATTTCCGAGACTGCCTCTCAGGCAGGGTCTGCCCTGGCTCTGCCAGAGGGGCATGTTCATGTGCTCTTGGAAAGTGAAGAGAAAAGGGAATCATTGCATTTGATTCTTTTTCTTGAGATTAATTTTTATTGGAGTATGGTTGATTTACAATATTGTGTTCATTTCTGCTGTACAGCAAAGTGAATCAGTTCTACATATACATGTGTTCACTCTTTTTTAGATTCTTTTCCCATAGAGGCCATTACAGAGTATTGAGTAGAGTTCATTGTGCTATACAGTAGGTCCTTATTAGTTATCTATTTTATATATAGCAGTGTACGTATGTCCACCCCAATCCCCCAATTTATCCCTCCCCACCCTTTCCCCTGGTAACCGTAAGTTTGTTTTCTACATCTGTGACTCTATTTCTGTTTTGTAAATAGGTTCACTTGTACCATTTTTTTAGATTCCACATATAAGTGATATCATATGATATTTGTCTTTCTCTGTTTGACTTACTTCACTCAGTATGACAATCTCGAGGTCCATCCATGTCTCTTCAAATGGCCTCATGTCATTCTTTTTTATGGCTGAGTAACACTCCATTGTATATATGTACCACATCTTCTTTATCCATTCCTCCGTTGATGGATGTTTAGTTTGTGCAGAGTTTGCAAATATGTTTTAAAAATAAAAGAACAAAATCATAAAATAGAATAAACATTAAAAATATTAAAATATAAAAGAAAGAGATTGAAAGGGGGATCATTTATTTTCTGGCTCCTTCAGCAGCAGACAACTCTGGTGGGTTTCTGTAACACAGATGGCAGGTGTGACCTTGGCAGCTGCGGGCAACTGTGGGCTCTGGCAGGATTACTGGTTTCAGCAGCAGCTACAGCCCTGTGAGTATTTCTCTTCCAATTTTAGGGAAGTACCTTCCTGAAGTTATATTATCTTCTCCCCCTTTATTCCTCTAGTCCTTCCAACACTTTTGCAACCAAGTCCTTGTATTAAATACCTTGTTTGAAATACCTACAATGGTTTCTGTTTTCCTGGCTGGGCAATGACAGTCGGGGAATATTCACTGTACCTACTCTATAGGACTGCTAGGAGTAAATAAATTAATACATGCAAAGCACTTAAGACACTGCTGGCACATAACCGTTCAATAAATGTTAGCAGTTATTAGGTCAAAAAACTAATGTGGCTTCCAGTTGCCTATCATATCAAAACTATTCTCCCATCTTGGACTCTTAGAAAATAATTTACAGAATGTTCCCTTTACATTGTTAAGTTACATCCTTTCTGTCGAATCAAATTCTAACCCATGGCCCTCAAGGATGTAGACCTGACATACTCTCTACTCCCTATAGTATAGCTGCCTAATTACGCACATAGTTATAATAACACAAAGAGCACAAACTGAAGGACAAAGTCACCCAGAAATTAAAGTAATTCAGTCGAAAGGTAAATAAAATAAAACAAACAAAAAACTGTTAATCCAACCATAATAACAAATATCTGATGAACTGATGCCTGGATCTTGAAAGAATCCAGCCAAATTTGGCACGATGAATCATTCAAATCTGAGTGGTTTAAAGGAAATTTAGCAAACTTTGTTTCTTCTATTGATTTATTGATGATTGATTTTCTAGTATAATAGGTATCCACGGCAGTCAGCCAAGGAAGGGAGATTGAAGGGGAAGTAAACTGAGTGTTTCATGAACACCCTTTGTGACTTTAGTTCCATGAAACCCAAAATGGACCAGGGACTAGGTTTCAGTTTGTGTTTATCTGATCTAATAAGAAGGCATAAGAAAATTTTGTAGGGGGGACAGAATTCAAGATTATCGAGGGGTAGATGGCTGTCATAAATGTTTTAAGTGTAGATAAATTTTTGAGTAAATTTTGATGGATTTTTTAGGTTAGCTATCCTATTTGTGCATTATTTAGAAAATGTCTTCTCCATTTCATTTATCCTTTGCCTTTTCTTCCCCATTTCATTTCCACTAGAATGTGGGCAAAGAAAGTGGTGATACAAAATGATGTTGGGTTGAAAACCACCCAGTTTTTCCTTCTGTGCAGGGAAAACCACAGGTCTCCACCTCCCATGTGTCTCCTTTACTTTCACACAGAATACTTCACTTCTGACACTTGTGGTCACCAAATGTGTGTGTTTTTTCCCCCTACATCAAACAATTCTGCAACATCAGCTGGGTGTCCTACAATTTAACTCAATTCTGACACTATCTACCTGGAGATAGCGTCACATCCCACAGGTTAAGGGCTGAGTTCCACAAGACTGCTCCCCACTTCAGATGCCAATTGCAAGTTGTAGATCCCCAGGTCACCCACAACTTCTCTCTGTCTTGGCTACAAATCAGAGGTTCCCATGACTTTCTTCCCCTTGGATTTGATTATTTGCTACAGTGGCTCACAGACTCAGGGAAACATTTATTTAGGTTTACCAGTTTATTAAAGGATATGATAAAGGACCCAGATGAACAGCCGGATGAAGAGCTACATAAGGCGAGATCTGGGAGGGTCCTGAGTGCAGGAGCTTCTGTCTCCAGTAGGGTTGGGGTGTGTCACCCTTTCTGTACATGGATGTGTTCACCAAACTGGAAGTTCTCTCAACCCCATGTTATTGCGATTTTTTTGGAGGCTTCATCACACAGGCAAGTTCAATTATTAACTTCATTTCCAGTCCTTCTCCCTTCTCAAGAGCATGGGGGGTGGGACTGAAAATTCTAAGCTTCTAATCACGGCTTGGTCTCTCCCGAGCCCTTATCCAGGAGCCATCCAAGAGCCCACCCAGTCACCTCATTGGATCAAAAGACACTCCTATCACCAGGAAATTACAAGGGTTTCCCTTGTGTCACAAACTGGGGTCAGTGACCAAATACTAGAACAAAAGATGCTCCTAATGCTCTTGTCACCTAGGAATTTACAAGGGCTTTAGGAGCCAGGGGCACAGATCAAGATATATATATTTCCTATTATAAATCACAGAAGCACGCATACTCATTTCAGGTGAAATGTTTTTCTCTACACTGGCCATATTTGTCAGTCATTTAGGGAAAAATGGTGTTAGAATGGTAACTCCATTTTAGTTATTATGTTCTTTGTTGTGCAGCTTCTGAAATTCTAAAACTGCATGTGTCTATGTTTATAATTACCTAAACAAACATGATCATTCTTGTTTCAAATATAAATTAATATTAATAATAGTGATAACTTACACGTTGAGGACATCTACCAGACACTGTGCTGAGTGCTTCATCGGCTGCATGTTATTTAACTCTAACGACACCCCAATGATGAGATAGGTACTAATATTAGTACCTCATTTTCAAAAAGGACACTGAGATGCAAAGAGGCTAATGAGTTATCCAAATTCACACCACTATGTAAATGGCAGACTTAGAACCAGACAGCTGGCCTCCAGAGCCTATGCTCTTAGCCACCATGCTGCCCTGTGAATGTTAATCCGGTCTACTGTCTCCATGTTCGTGGAAGTTATGTTCTACAATGTCACCAGGAACACTGGATTAGCAGACACTGGACCACGCTAGGGGATGTATGGGGTTGAGTTCTGCCAGCCTCTGGTCACTGCATTTTGGTCAAATGATCAAATTTTTTTGCCCTCTGCACCCCTGTTGCTGCGATCTCCTCCGTGGCTCTGAAGCTTGCCCCCCCCCACCCCCGCCCCACCGTCTCTGCCAGTTGAGGGGCTTCCTAGTGTGTGGAAACTTTTCCTCTTTCACAGCTCCCTCCCAGAGGTCCAGGTCCCATCCCTATTCTTTTTCTCTGTTTTTTCTTTTGCCTACCCAGGTACATGGGGAGTTTCTTGCCTTTTAGGAGGTCTGAGGTCTTCTGCCAGCGTTCAGTGGGTGTTCTATAGGAGCTGTTCCACATGTAGATGCATTTCTGATGTATTTGTGGGGAGGAAGGTGATCTCCGCGTCTTACTCCTCCGCCATCTTGAAGGTCGTCCTGGGAAACCTTATTTCATATTGTTGATTCATTAACATTGACCTCTCTGCCAACAGCCCTATAATTCATGCCCAAACAAGATGAACTAACACATATATAGCTCAGCCTTCTTGTGCTTATGGACACTATATAGCACTCCAGCGCTACGCTTATTGGTCATTTTGAACAGCAAAATCACCAACAAAAAGTACGAAAATGCGAAAAACTTGGCACTAGATAGGTTGTGTAAAGGATCCTTGTTTACAATAAGAGAGATGAAACAAGAAGGCAGAGCGCCACCTGGATTGACCCCAGCTGATGATGTACTTGTCTAGGTGACTCAAATTTTTTTGCCACCCTGTGCATGTTAGGGAGTGACTGTGAATGTTGATTTGGGGGTTACAAATAAATTTAAGCAAATAGGCAAACTCACAGATATTGGAGTCCATGAATGAGGAGGATCTACTGTACTTGCTAAAAGTTGTATATTCTTTTTTTTTTTTTTGGTACGCGGGTCTCTCACTGTTGTGGCCTCTCCCGTTGCGGAGCACGGGCTCCGGATGCGCAGGCTCAGCGGCCATGGCTCACGGGCCTAGCCGCTCCGCGGCATGTGGGATCCTCCCGGACCGGGGCACGAACCCGTGTCCCCTGCATCGGCAGGCAGACTCTCAATCACTGCGCCACCAGGGAAGCTCAAAAGTTGTATATTCTGTCCATTCACTGGATAGAGCTGTTAGGGCAGAATTGCATATTGGTTAAGGACCCGGGCCTGGAGACACATATCTATGTCTGTCACTTGTGACTGTGGACAATAATTACTTAATTTCACAGCAGGATAACAATAGTACATATCTGTTGTTAGGATTAATAATATAATGCACACAAGCATGCAGAACAGTACTCAGTACTTAATAAATGCTACTCTTTACTATAATTCAACCAATAGGCACAGGAATACTAATTATTCATGCAAACATTTAAAAATAAGGTATAAGCAGCTGTTATGTTTGTATCAGAAATGTAAGGATTTCTCTCCTGACACTTAAATATTGGATGAGCAAGTCAATGAACTTTCTGTATCTCAGCAATTTTTTTTAATGAAAATGGGGATAATGCTACCTATGGGCAAGACTGTTGTGAAAAATGAATGAGATAGTGTATATGAAAACACTTTGTAATCTTAAAGCTGCTATGTAAATATCAGGTAATATTATTATAATTATTGTTATACAAAATGTTTATTGTTGAAATCAATAACTAAAAACTTAGTTGATTCACACAGCACCTGTTAAATTTTATTGTGAGGTATATAATCCATTTGAAAGAGTGTCTATAATAAATATGTACATTTTAAATAATAATAAAATGACTACCATGAGCTTACCATCCAGTTTTAGAAGTAGAATGCTACCCGTATCTCTGGAGCACCTCCTGTGCCCGCCCTAATCACCTTCCTGAACCCCACCTCCCAAGAATCCACAACTGGGAATTTTGTATTTATCATTTCCTTACATTTTAAATATGGCTTTGCCATTTAACTGGCTACCCCCAAACAATACAGTTTTAGATTTGTCTGTTTTTAAACATTGTCCAAATGGACAATTTTGTTTTATCTTTTGTTAAACTTACTTTTTTCTTCTCCTAAAATTAAGTTTTTGTGATCTATCCATGTTGTCCATAGCAAGTAGTTCATTCATGTTCACTATTTACACCATCCTGTTGAATGAATACAGCACAACTGATTTTTCCTAATGATGGACATGTATTTCCAATGTCTCACTGTTATAAATGATAAACAATGCTGCAGTGAATTCTTGACTACTGCACCACCAGAGAAGCCCTGTAGATCAGTCTTTTTAAGAATTTCATATAAATGGAGTCATACAGTATGTACTCTTTTGGGCCTAGCTTTTTGTTGTTGTTGTTGTTGGGTATAATGTGTTTGAGATCTATCCATGTGATTGTGGGTGTCAGTAGTTCAATTTTTAAAATTGCTACCCCTGAGTGTTAGTATTTGATCCTCTTTATTGCTATTCTATTTATTTTATTACTATTATATGTCAATATGACAGTATTACAGGGATGCACCACAATTTGTTTACCCATTCACCTGCTGATAGACATTTAGTGTTGTTTCTAGTTTTTGACCACTGTAAAAAAAACTGCTCTGAATATTTGCATATATGTCTTTTTGTGAACATATGTTTTAGTTTCTCTTGGGTAAATATTTCAGAGTAAAATGCTGGGTCATGTGTTAAATGATATATTTAACTTTTAAGAAAATACAAAACTATGTTTTCCAAAATGGTTGTGCCATTTTAACTCCCCACTACCAATGTATGAAAGTTGCTCTGTATTTTTGCTCCATATTCTTGCCAGCACTTTTTGCTGTCGTCAAGTTTTCTTTTAAGCCATTATATTAAGTGTGTTGTGTTATCTCATTGTAGTTTCATATATATATTTATTTCTTGTAACATCTTTTTCTGGTTTTGGTATCAAGGTAATATTGTCTTATAAAAATTAGTTGGAGGGGCTTCCCTGGTGGCACAGTGGTTGAGAGTCCGCCTGCCGATGCAGGGGATACCGGTTCGTGCCCCGGTCCGGGAAGATCCCACATGCCGCGGAGTGGCTGGGCCATTGAGCCACGGCCGCTGAGCCTGCGCGTTCGAAGCCTGTGCACTGCAACGGGAGAGGCCACAATAGTGAGAGGCCCGCGTACCGCAAAAAAAAAAAAAAAAAAAAAAAAAAGTTGGAAAGTGTCTTATCTCTTCTTTGTTTTTAGAGCATTTGTATGGGATTTACATTATTTCTTCCTAAAATGTTTGATCAATGATGAAACATTTGGGCCATGGAGGTTTGTTTTTTTGTGGGAAGGTTTTTAGTTATAAATTCAAATTCTTTAACAGGTACAGGGCTATTCAAATTTTCTATCTCTTCGTGAATTATTTTTGGTAAATTGTGTACATCCATTACCATTTAAGTTATTAAATTTGTTGGCATAAAGCTGTTAATAATATAGAGATGTGGAAGTTCATGTTTCATTTAATAATTTCATATTCTCTGAATTTTTTGTAAAGTACATGTAAGGTCCTTACATTGGGGGATTTGGGGAAATGGCCAAGTTAATAAGTTAAATGATTGGACTTAAGCAGAAATCTTTTATTATTCAACAATTATTACTGCCTACTATGTGAAGGGCAATGTGCTGGGTGCTGAAAAAGCAAAGTTCTTGCCTTTATAGAGCTGATGGTTTAGTGGGAGATATTTGAAGAATAATAACACGTTAGATACAATGAAAAGGTATAACAGAAGCAAGTGGAAGCATCAGAGAAAGTTCATCTAAAGGACCTGGCAAAGTCACAGGAGGAGGTACAATTTGAGCTGATATGTGACCATATTAGTTTGCCAAATTAAGAAGCTAGGGGAGAGTGTTTAAGACAGAAGGTTTAATGCATGCAAAGATATGAAGAATATGAAGAACATGGACAACTCAGGAAACCTTAAGTAGTTGAGGATTGCTGAAATTTTAAGTGAATGTCTGCTTTAAAAAAAAATCTTGGATCTCTTTTATGGCCTTAATATCTATATACCTATACTTATTTATTTACTATATATATTATACACACACACACCTCAAAACATCCTATAGTAATGTATGCCATTACCCATTTTCTGTTGATAGACATTCATGCTGTTTCCATTTTTCACTATTACAAACAATGCTGTAATAAACATTATTGTACATACCTTTTTGCACACATTAAAAACTTCTCTAAAATAGCTATTTGTGGATTTGCTACATTGAAGGTTACCTACAATATACTGATCAATTCTAAATTTACCTTCAGAAATGCTGTACGAAATTACCTTCCTGCTCACAGTGTACGAGAGTAGCTGATTCCCCACCTCCTCATAAGGGCTAGATATTATGATTCTCTTTGAATTTTAAGATATCACTTTGCTACACAGGGTAGACAAATTAGAGACAGGTTTCCAACCAGTCAACATAATGAAGTGGTGAAGATCACCGCTGTTGTAGTCAGACAGCCTTGAGTTGGTATCTCGGTTTTCCATTTGCTGTCTGTGCTACTTAAATCAATTAAGTGATGGAATGGTGGCAAGTTTACCTTTGGAGTATACGAGGCATGTGTTTACGGAGACAGTAGAATCTATCATTATAATAAGACTGGGAGCAAATATTGGCTATTAAATAGTTCATGGTGCTTTCCCAATGGGTCAGGAATGAGTTGATCCCATTTACAGTTTAACACGGGCACAATTTCCAAAAAGATAACCAGAATGCACACTGAAAGTGTGGCAGACTATTTCAACAGGTGCCGTTCTCGAAACTGAGATAAAAAGGTGTTATAAAGCAATGGATCAGGCTGGGTGGCCATTTTTGAAGTTTGGACTCTGGAAGGTTAAAATCCACCACGCCGGTCTACGCCTGGGTCATACAGTTTTTGTAGGTACCCAATTTGGGAATACGGACGGGCGGATTCCCCTTTTCTGCTTGGAACCTACGGTTTCTAAGACACGTCTTAAAGTGACTCTTGGAAGAAAGAAACTCGTCCGAATTCTCGAAGACCGGCACCCTCCCAAAGCCCTGCGGGCCCTTGCCCGGAGCAAGATGGCGCTTTCCCTCCTCGCTTCTCGGGGATGGAGAGCTCCTTAACGAGAATCACTCACTTGGAGGCCACCCTTGCCCTTACCCAAGATGGTGAGTCGCGCAAACTCACCGTTTCCAGGTTTCAACATGGCTTCCCGGACCCGCGGCACCGGAGGTTAATCTCAGGAACCCAGTGGAACTCTCGCGGAAGTAGCGTAAACGGAAGTTGTTGCGTAACGCGATTCCCCGCCTCCACGTTCCGCCCCCGTGCTCACGCCGCGCCCCCAGCTGGGCGGTGAGCAGAGCCAAGATGGCGGCGGAGTTGGAGTACGAGTCTGTTCTGTGTGTGAAGCCCGACGTCAGCGTCTACCGGATTCCGCCCCGGGCCTCCAACCGCGGTTACAGGTACTAACCCCGAGGTACTGCGGCACGCGCGTACCCGGTTGGGGCTGACACTTTGCTCCTCAGTAGCACGCTGCCCGTCCCTGCCACTGCCACCTCTGGGTTGTCACCTTGCTAGGCTCCCCACCTGGGTTGTTGTCACTCTGTCCTCCTGCTCTTCCCCCACTCTGGACTGCTGTCATCCTTGTTTCCGCCGCTTAAAAAAATGACCATCCTGCATCCTTCCACCCCTCCTCCCCCGGATCCCTCTGGGTTACCTCTCTGCTCTCCATCCGTTTCCAGTCGTGTCTGCTCCATCGCCAGTCACCTTTCCTTCGCTCTTCCCTGCGTCCTTTAGCTTGTCACCCTCATCTTCCCCTCGCTGTCTGTCCCCGCCCCCCATTTCCAGTACCTCGTGCGTGTTTGTAGGTAATCATTGTGTCGTTGGCCCCTCTCTGGATGAGCTAATTTATTTTTTGTGCTGTTCCGTCTTGTCACCAAATCTTATCATCCACCATATGGTTTTTCCTTTCCGGTCTTTTGCCAGTGGGCAAAGGTTATGATCGTAAGTTTTCCAATGGTTGTCCACTCTGTCTCTTTTCAGTGTTTTCTTGGTGCTACGATAGTATTTTCAATCTTTCTTCCCTACCCCCTTCTCTCCACTTCGCCTATAGCTTTTACTTCCAGAGTTAACGCAGCATTTTCACTGGAGGCTGACTAACCACCTTGTAATCTAATGACTGGGAGGGTCTGAGTATGCTGTAGGAAGTCACCAAGTCATGTAGTCCAAAGAGTTCACATGTAACTCACTGGGTTGCATGTTAAAAAATAATGAGTGTGAGCCCTCGCAATTTTATAGCTGTATGATTTGAGAAAAATCTCTTAGCCTCTCCAAGCCTCAGTTTTCTCATCTGTAAAACAGAAAAAAAAAAAACAACGTGGTAATAAAACCTGCTCTAGCTACGTACCTTGTAGAAGTTTTTAGAGGGTTAAGAGGGTTAAATGAAATCATATAATAAATGTGAAAAAGAATTTAAGATAAATTTCCTAAAAAGAATTTAGGAAAACAGTAAAGCAGTATATAAACATGAGATACTGTTTTGATTTCTCTCTCTGACTCACATCACCATCATGATTTTCCTCTTGGCATTTCTTATTACCTTGGCTGAAAAGTTATCCTCTCCCTGTGTCCAGTGTTTTGCCTCCTTATCAGAGGTTCATTCATCATGAATCAGTATCTTTCTGCTTGCTGACCTGTGCAATAGACCCTGTGGGTTGTACCTTTCGGTAATTTCAAGCTTTCAATCAGACCCCAAATTGACCATGAATAAGACTCTACATGCTTTTTGATGGTAGTCACAGGTGCTAATATGTGTGCGTCAGTTGAGAACTCTCCTTCTTTGGTGAGCCCTCCTTGACCCTCCATTCTGGCTTAGGTGTGCTCTTGGTGCTTCCATGGCACCTGAGCTTGTCTCTATCACAGAGCTCTTCCTTCTGCATTCTCATTGATTGTTTGGTCTCCCAGTTCTCCAGACGAG
This sequence comes from Aethalodelphis obliquidens, assembly GCF_003676395.1. Taxonomy (NCBI): domain Eukaryota; kingdom Metazoa; phylum Chordata; class Mammalia; order Artiodactyla; family Delphinidae; genus Aethalodelphis; species Aethalodelphis obliquidens. The sequence continues at coordinate 6,654,722 of NW_020838027.1, read as the reverse complement.
ACTGTGAACAACTTGAGGTCTTTTTAAACTTTATATTCCTAGGGTCTAGCACAGTTTCTGGTACATAGTGGAGGCTCTGTAAATGTTGACTGAAAGAAATTAGATTACACTTAAATTAGCATTGATTGAACTGTGAAATAAGGTAAAATAGCTCATGACCTCCAACTTTACGCGTTGAGACTTCCTAAAGGATATGATACACGTTGAAGTGAGGTTCTGTTCTTTTTCTTCTACTGCAAGCTTTTTAAAAGCTTGAAGCTTCTCTCACCCGTCTGCTTTCTCTGTCTTCGCTTTTGGTTTATCCTTTATCCTTATGTCAATTAACTGCATTGAGCCATCAAAGCAATTTCTTAATTTTCCTCTTTTACCCTTTTTCTTGTTGTCATTCTGTGCTTTCCGTGCTTATTATTGACATCTTATCCTACAAGAGGCTTTTTACATCAACCACTCTTAGTCAGTGAAGAGAGCAGAACTGAGTTTGAATTGTGAGTCATTTATTTGCTGTGTTACCTTTGGCAAGTCACTTAACTCTTTTGAACTTTAGTTTCCTCATCTATAGAAATGGATATAATATTACTTACTTTGTGAGATCCTTGCAATTTTCACAAGAATGAGCATAATACCTGGAACAGGTGCTTGATAAATATTACTTTTCTCCCTTTTTGTCTGTGTCCATTTTACATTATAAGCATGATTTGTTCTCCAGGCTGCCATTAAAGGAAAAACTGGACTTTGTAGGAAGCAGGAGAAATGCTTTCTTTGAGTGACTAGTAAGATGAGAGGGAATGATTGACTTTGATTCACCTAGCATAAGCTGTTACTTCCCAGACTTGCACTGACCAGACTTACGGAATTTAGGTTGATGCAAAACTTATAAATGATTAGAAAATGGTTTCCCAAGCTATAAAACTTTTTTAAATTCATCATTACCCTCCTCCTCAGCTAAATCAGTATTAAACCCTATAGTGTGGTTTAATGTAATGAAAAGAATGCTGGACTTTGAAGTTAGGGATTGTTATTAGTGTGTTATTTTCTATTTCTTCATTTAGAGAGAGGTGGTAGACTTTTCCTGCCTATTCCATATGGCTGCTATAAGATTTATTGCCAAGGTAGATGAAAATTTGTGAGGTTGGTTTAGAAGATCAGTAAAACCAAGAGTTCCTCAGGCCAGGTCAGGGGAGTGGGAGAGGAGGTAAGGCTCAGGGCTGAGGGATACTGCTGCCATGAGTATCCATTCATTTACTGAGGATTTGTTAAATATTGGCCACCAGACACACAAATAAGCCTAGGAACCTGTCCAAAGAAGCGTGTCTCGTAGGCTTGTTCCTAATATTTTCAGTAGTCCATTTACACTATGTCTAGCTCATGGCGGTATAGTGGAATAAGTAATGACTCATTAAAAAAATTTCATAGACAAGGACCTCTAGAGCTTGCTCTAGTCTGGATCAGATTCAGGTACTTGAGCGTCTTTGAGGCGGGACATCAAGAGAGAATGGCGCGACAAAGATTTTATCTTGTAAATCCTATTCAGAACTTGTCATTTCTTCCTTTCCACCATTTGCTTACCATCTTGTGAAAATTACTTTAATTCAGATATACTTTATTGTTACCTTCCTAACCTGCAAGTATTAGTCTTTAGGTTCCCAAGGGATGAGTTATTTTATTTTATTGTTTTTTAGGGATGAGTTATTAATAACTTTTATTTGCCCTCCCTTTTCCACACTGCTGGCAAAACAAACTCACAAATACAATGTTTTGTAAAATTGTTTCATGTTTAAATAATATCTTAGATTTCATTCAGATTCATTTATAACACAGATCATAAGGATTCAGTGTTTGTACTGTTTCCATGGACATTGTATCTCTAATCCACATGTCCTTCCTGAAGTCCAGATTCATATATTCAAACGCATACTCTGTATCTCCTCTTGAAAATCTCTAAGACATCTCAGACTCAGCATAGCCAAAACTGAACTCCTGATCTTTCTTCCCAGACTTGCTCTACTTGTAGCCTTCCTCATCTCAATTATTGGCAATTCCTCTGTTCAGGCTAAAAACCTTGGAGGCATCCTTGATTTTATCTTTGATGTCTGTCTTCCTCTTCTACCTCAAATCCATTCCATTAGAAAATCCTGCTGCCTTACTTTAAGTATATCCACAGTCTAGCCACTTCTGCTCCTTTCTCTTCCTAGTCACCATTGTGACTCTCCTAGATTAGCACAGTAGTCTCTTAACTAATCCCCCTGCTTCGGTGTTCATATTGCTGCGTCTCTGCTATGATGGCAAAGTAGTCCTTTTAAATTAAAAGGGAGATCATGGATCATGTCACACCTCTTCTTTTTTTTTTTTTTTTGCGGTATGCGGGCCTCTCACTGCTGTGGCCTCTCCCGTTGTGGACCACAGGCTCCGGGTCCAGCCGCTCCGCGGCATGTGGGATCTTCCCGGACCGGGGCACAAACCCGTGTCCCCTGCATTGACAGGCGGACTCTCAACCACTGCGCCACCAGGGAAGTCCCTTCCTTCACATCTTTGCTCGCATTTCACCTTGTTAATAAGGCCTGCCTTATTAACCTTGACCACCCTTTTGAATGCTGCAACCTGTTCATTCTCCCACGACCCTCCCAATCTCCCTTTTCTGCCTCTGCATTTTCTTTTCTTTTTTTTTTTTCTGTGGTACGCAGGCCTCTCACTGTTGTGGCCTCTCCCGTTGTGGAGCACAGGCTCCGGACGCACAGGCTCAGTGGCCATGGCTCACGGGCCCAGCCGCTCCGCGTCATGTGGGATCCTCCCGGACCGGGGCATGAACCCGTGTCCCCTGCATCGGCAGGCGAACTCTCAACCACTGCGCCACAAGGGAAGCCCTGCATTTTCTTTTTACCGTAGCAGTTATCACCTTCTGAGATGTTAATTATTTTACTTATTTATTGCTTCTTTTTTATTATCTATCTTCTGTTAGAATGAAAGCTTCATGATGGCTTTAAATTTGGTTCCCTCTTGTATCCCAAGTACCTAGAACAGTACCTGCAACTTAATATACACTCTGTAAATATTGGTTGAATTCAGTGAAAGGTAATATGTTTAGGGATTTGGGAGGCTTCTGTACCTAATATATTTCACTTAGTAGACCTTGTTGTTCCCTGATCAGCAAAACACTATTATATAAAATACCATCTACGGTACTATATAAAATAGTGTCATTGTGATAAATTTTTAAATTGCTTTTTTTTTGTACTTTATACTTTTATTGATGCTTTTTGGACTTAAGTAGTAACATTTCTTCTATTTGCTTTGGACTGTGTGTAACATGAGGCATCTGTATAGAGAGAATCATGAGTTAGTCTTTTGATTATTTAATACGTAGAAAGGGTAAGCAATTCAGAAGAGGGAAATAGAAATATGGCAAATGATTCTGTGTAGGTTTTTAGTGTATTAAAGACGTGGACCCGAGGCCTGAGGCTTCTCCATTTTCCTATCCTAGGGCATCTGACTGGAAATTAGATCAACCTGATTGGACTGGTCGTCTCCGAATCACTTCAAAAGGGAAGATTGCTTATATCAAACTTGAGGATAAAGTTTCAGGTAATCTGTGCTGGTGACTTTCTAACATATTAAGGATATTGGTTTGGTGTTCTTTTATAAATACCTTCAAATTGGGGACTGGCGTGGAAATACTTGTTAATTGAGTTTTAAATTTTGCTTCCTTTGCTCAAAGAAGTCTTTTCCTTACCTGTCAGGGGAGCTCTTTGCTCAAGCACCAGTAGAACAATATCCTGGTATTGCTGTGGAGACAGTGACAGATTCCAGCCGCTACTTTGTCATCCGGATCCAGGATGGTACTGGTAAGGGATCAGGGATTTTGAATGGGTTGAGATTAGGAAAATAGTTAATGCACTTCAACAGAAGTGTGCCCCAGTGCATTTATCTTACTTCAGTTTACTACATTTTTCCTCCCCTTTGTCCAGAGTTAACTCTAGTTGCTAAAGGAGAAGGATTAACACGTTTGTAATAGATATGAGCACAAGTTTCAAGATGTGGTTATTAAAAGTAGACGTAAATAAATCAAAATGTTTATCTAACCAAAGAATTGACACATATTGCCTGTTCATTGTTGTGGTGGTTTTTTGTGGGACTGTCTTACATCATCTATGTTTATGGCAATCATCTTTTCTCCAATCAGAGGCTGGCAAATTTTTTCTGTAAATACACAGATAATAAATATTTTAGGTTTTGTGGGCCAAATGATCTCTTGCAACTACTCAGTTCTGTTGATGTAATGTGAACGCTGCCATGGGTGGTGTGTAAACAAACTGGTGTGCCTTTGTTCCAGTGAAACTTTATTTACAGGAACAAGCTCTGGCAGCATTTGGCCCATGGGCTGCATGCAGTTTGCCGATCCCTGGTCCAGGAGAAAATATTTCACATTCACAGATGTTATCTAGTTAGGGTAAATATGACATTGATATTTTCATTGGATAGAGTTTGCGCTAAGGGATACTTCCTGTTCTGAAGATTCCTGTCTTTTTCACAGGGCGTAGTGCTTTCATTGGCATTGGCTTCTCAGATCGGGGTGATGCCTTTGACTTTAATGTCTCTTTGCAAGATCACTTCAAGTGAGTGAAGCTTGTCTTTATTTACCAGGTTAAATGTTTGGGGAATACTGCTCCTCAGTTGAGTGGGCACTATCTCTTTTACCTCCTGGTTTCTTTTCTTGGTAAACTAGTTCACGTGAATATAAATCTTCCCATTCACTCTGTTTTCTTACATTATATTTGTATCTATTCTATCCTTTCCTTACAGCTAGAATATGTTTTTAATCCCTTGTACAGTGGTTTGAGATGGGGCTTTTGTTTATGCCTCTGGGGAATTTGCCCTTGCTTTTAGGTGGCCGAGGGAGGCATAACAGTAGCAGCAGGGCTGTCTGTGAGCTGTGTGGGGAGTTATGTGCCAGTGTTGTTACTCCACGTAGCTGACATGTTTTGTGCCTGTTGCAGTATTTCTTCAGCCCATTCGATTTTGGCTCAGCTGTGGTAGACAGCACCGTGCACACTGTCGGCTTCCTACCTCAAGGGCAGGCTTTTCTGCCTTAGGACTTCCTGCAATTGTGGAAGGCCACCCAGTTAGCAAGGGGGGCAACCTGGAAGGACTGAGGAATTAACACGCCCTCAGGGGCCGCCCTCAACCGTGGGGGATGGGAATTGGTGGCTGAGTGCCCTCTTTTGGAGGGACAAGTTTAATATGCATTTTGAATGGTTCCTCAGCGGTATTGAACCCCAGTTGCCCTCTCTTGGCTTTTCTTCCTTTCCTTTCTCACATCTCATGTTCCCTTACTCTACTTTCTGGAATCATGTTTCACATAAATTAGCTACACTCAAATTTGTGTGTCAGACTCCGCTTTCAGGGAATCCCAATTAAAATAACTTACTCTTTTACTGAAGGTGGGTAAAGCAGGAATCTGAGATTTCCAAAGAATCTCAGGAAATGGATAATCGTCCCAAGTTGGATCTGGGCTTCAAGGAGGGGCAGACCATCAAGTTGAGTATTGGGGTGAGTATGGTTCCCCCCACCCCTCCTTGTATTTCCATAAGCCTGTGACTTATTCTTTTTCTTTCTCTCACTCTGCTACTTTTTTTTCTTTTGTAGAACATCACAACCAAGAAAGGAGGTGCTTCTAGGCCCAAGACTACAGCGGCTGGGGGCCTAAGCTTACTCCCACCCCCGCCTGGAGGCAGAGTCACAATTCCCCCACCGTCCTCCTCAGTTGCCATCAGCAATCATGTCACTCCACCGCCCGTACCAAAATCCAGTCATGGAGGTACTGATGCAGGTAACTGTCTCTAGCACTTTAACCTTGAGAAATCATATCTTAGGGTTTAACTGGGTAACACCTGTTTGCCAAGGAGAGTGTCGATGGTTTTGCTGTTAAATGGCACTTGACACTGACAAGGTGATTCTGGAAACCTCTAGCGAGGCATTGAAGCTTTTTAGTGAGCTGAGAGTCATGGTTCTGGGTGGTTCTTTGGCCGAAAATGAGTAGATATTGAGAAGACTGTTTCCTTCATTGTACCTTGGTGAAAGAGATGCTAGTGGGCCTGAGAGTCAGATGGGACAAGATTTTGGTCATGGCTCTGCTACTTTTTATCTGAATGTGTTGGGTAGCATTATTTAATTTCTCTGAGTCTCAGTATCCTTACCTGTAAAATGGAGATGTAAAACGACCCCAAGACTGTGAGGGTGAAATGATGTGGTGGCACCTAGCCCAGTTCTTGGAATATAGTAGCCACTCAGTGAATGTCACTTCTTACTCCGTTCCATTTCTTCACAAGGGCCATGAGAGGAAATGAGACGACATCTGTGTTCATGAGTACATTTTCGTTTTTCTTTACTGTCTGGTGGGAAAAAAGAATAGATATAGTTACTTCCATTTAAAGGATGACAAATTAGGACTTGGGAAGGAATTTTCCTAAGATTAGAGAACCTAGTATTAGAATCTGGGAGTTTTAAGTTATATCATTAATTAGTTAATTATAATTTAATATAATTTAAGTTTTAAATTATATCATTAATCATTTGTAATTGATTGCTAAGAGCAAACCTTCTCCTTCTGGAATTTTTGAGGTAAAAGTGGTTACAGGCTACTTCTTTTGGTAAGTGTTGCCAGAAGGCACTAAGGATAGTATCTAAGGTTTATTTATTTTTTAAAATTAAATTTGATAATTGTAGATTCACATGCAGTTGTAAAAAATAATACAAAGGAATCCCACATACCCTTTACCCAGTTACCCTCAACATTTTGCAAAATTGACACCATCTCCTCATCTTACTTAGATTTCGTCTGTTTTTTTTTTTTTTTTTTGGCTGCATTGGGTCTTTGTCGCTGTGCACGGGCTTTCTCCAGTTGCGGCGAGCGGGGGCCACTCCTCATTGCAGTGTGTGGACTTCTCATTGCGGTGCCCTCTCTTGTTGCGGAGCATGGGCTCTAGGCACGCAGGTTTCAGTAGTTGTGGCTTGCAGGCTCTAGAGTGCAGACTTAGCAGTTGTGGTGCACGGGCCTAGTTGCTCCGCGGCACGTGAGATCTTCCCGGACCAGGGCTCGAACCCATGTCTCCTGCATTGGCAGGTGGATTCTCAACAACTGCGCCACCAGGGAAGTCCAGATTTTGTCATTTTTACGTATTCTCATTTGTGTGTGCAGTTGACCCTTGAACAGTGCAGGGCTCAGGTGCACTGACCACTTCCTCCCTGCTCCCCCGCGCCCCCCCCATGCAGTCAGAAATCTGTGTATAACTTCATAGTTGTCCCTCCGTATCTGCGGTTCCGAATCTGCAGATTCAGCCAGTCACAGATCACGTCGTACTGTAGTGAGTGTTCATTGAAAAAAAATCCCTGCGTAAGTGGACTCATGCAGTTCAGACCCATGTGGTTCAAGGGTTGGCTGTAGTTCTGTGCAGTTTTATCATGTGTAGGTTCCTGGATCCACCACCGTGGTCAGGATACTGAACAGTTCCACCACGACAAGGATCCCTTGTGTCGCCCTTTATAGCCACACCTCTTTGCCTCTCCCCACGATCCCTAACCCTCAGCAATCAGTCACTAATCTGTCTCCATCTCTAATTTTGTCACTTCAGGAATGTTACATAAATGGAACCATATAGTATAGAACCTTTGGGATTGACCTTTCCCACTCAGGATGATTCCCTTGAGAGTCATCAAGTTGTATATATCAACAGTTTGTTCCTATTTATTGCTGAGTAGTATTCCATGGTATGGATGTACCACAGTATGTTTAATCATCACCCATGGAAAAGCATCTGGGTCGTTTTCAGTTTTTGGCTGTTACAAACAAAGTCACTGTGAACATTTACGTATAGGTTTTTGTGAGAACATAAGTTTTTGTTTCTAAAATTTTTATTATGTTTCCCCTTTTCTTATTTCTTCTCTTACCTTGTATTCAGATATCCTTTTAGATTTGGATTCTCCTGCTCCTGTAACAACACCAGCACCAGCTCCAGTTTCTGCAAGCAATGACTTGTGGGGTGACTTTAGCACTGCATCCAGGTATTAGCATAGGGAAACCAGCATACTCTCAACCAGGGTATCGATGATGTGTGTACAGTCAAATGAAGTCTCTGATCTGGGAAAGCAGGGCATTTGTAGGTCATATAGAGTCTTCAGCAGGAATTCTAGGTAAGGAAGTATAGGAGTGCTGGGGATGGTGGGATAACAAAGCTGTAGCATGAAGCTTGAGTGGAATATCTCAGGCCTTAATAAGTAGAATTGCTGTGAAGTATAGTTTCAGGAACTCTGGGCAGAAATTTCTTACTGTTAAGGCTGGAGTCCCTATCCTAATATGCCTTTGGCTATCTCTCTGTTCTGTCTTGCAGCTCTGTTCCAAACCAGGCACCACAGCCATCCAACTGGGTCCAGTTCTGAGGAGCACGGCAGGATGTTAAGGACAGACTTGAAAAATCAAAATGACTTGAGGGCACCAATCTGTGAGGGGAGCTCGGAACCCCTTCCCTCCCCAGAACCAAAATTACTGAACGGTTGTTTTCATAGCTTCTCCATTGCGTTCAGGCTGGTGTGTCACTCCCCGGTGGTGTTCCTTGCTGTACAGCCAAGAAAGTATTCTTATCTCCTGTTCACTGTCAGGGCAGGGGAATAGTGAGTCTTATGATACTTGTGGCTATTGCAGGGCTCTAAAGGCCAGGGTCTCTTTGGTGGGGAAATAACCTCCAACATCTGTAAAATTTTCTCCATCTTTAAATTCTTTAACTTCTTTCAGAATCATCTCATGACCCTTGTGTGCCTCTTTGTGAAGCTCTGTTTAGCAATTTCAGGGGAGACAAAACCCTCAGAACTTCCTTTTCCATTAACTGAAGACTCTAAAAATGGACAGACTGATCACAGTGTTTACAGATTCAGAATTTTGATAGGCGTAGGTGTGAAGAAAGACCTGTTTCCTGGGTCTCTGCTATATATCCTCCCTCAGGCTTGTCTTATTCAGTGAACATCCAGTGCTGGGTGCAGCCCCCTGACCCTGTAGTGCGTTTGCATGTGTCCTCCTGTGGCAAGAGGGTTGTGTTGGTGGCGCCCCACTCTCCTTTCGTTGACAGTGCAGCATCTCTGATCAGCGGGTGTCTCTTGGGTGAAGGAGGTTCAAGGGACTATGTTTCCCTACTTATTTTCTAGAGAAGCAGTTACTTTCTTGCAGCTCCATCTAGTTGCTGCATTTGAAGCACAGCGTTACTTTGTAATGGCCCCATTATTTGTCCTAAAGTTAAAGGGTTTAGAGTTTTTAACCTAATTTGTAGACCAGAGAGGTTGAAAGCACTTAACTCTTGTTCAGTACCCACATTGCCTTGCTGCCTGGGTATCTGGCTCCTTTTCATACACAGTTATTTTTTCAGTCCACCAGCTCTTCAACAGAAAGCTGCTATTACATGTACCATCGTTTATGAAGCAAGCTGGAGAGCCATGACTTTAGCTGTGGTAGGTTTTGCCCAAACGCCGGCTGCAATACCCATCACCAGGAGTATCTCAGAAGCAAGTTGCCCCCCACCACTTCCCCTCTCTCTGCCCACCATTCCTTTTACAATGCTGTGAAGGGGTCCCGCTCTTAGATGAACTGGCACCAGCTATTTTGTCTGCTAAGGGGCAATTCTGAGAGTGAAACGGGAGGATCTCACTTCTTCCCTTAGCACCTATTTGGATGGTACCGTCTGGCTGAAGGGAGTCCTTATATATAGTTTCAAAATAGATTCTCTCTCTTGGATTTCCTTCTTGACTCTTTTTAACTTTGGGTCCATTTTTTTTTTTTTTTTTCATTGCTTCCCGTTCCAGGCAGCTCTATTCTTGCAGAGCCATGACAGGACATTTAAAAATTCCAATAGAAAACACTAAAAAGAAAGCCTATAGAATCACTAGTGACTAACTGCTGGGAGCCTATTTTCTCAATCTTCCTCTATGTTGTGTTCTTTGTATTCTCAAGATGATAATATATTATGTATTTGAATTGCTGAAGAATTGAAAATGAAGTTTCAGATATATGTATATAGAGCATATGTATGCTGTATTGGTGCAATAATGGTAATTAAAAATACGGAAAGAGGTAGTGTCTCTTTTATCTTTCTATTTGCCTGTTTCATTATCTTTTTTATTTAATTGACCCAATATAGGTGGCCAGTAGGTAATAAAAGGACATTTTATATCTATTACTCATTTTCAAGAAATGGAGGTTTTAAGAAGTTAAGGCTAGACCTCTGTCCTCATGTTTCTAAACACACAGAGTCTCCTTGTCGAGATCATTTGTATTTATTATTTATTTGCTGGTACAGTTAATTTCATTTGCTTCAAATTATCTTTGTGATCTAGGCCACCTTTCATATCCCAGAACTATGGTCAGCATAAATGAAGGGAATCAACGCATGAGATAGAACTAAAGTGAGAGTCATAGACTTTGGAAGCCAGAAGGATCTTGGAGTTCTCATTCAGTGATTGTCACAGGAGATGAATCAGAATGATATGGGTACTTCTTTTTTTTTTCTCTCTCTTTTTTTGTTTTCAATTTAAAATAACATACTGCTCTCTCCAGAGATTCTGATACACCTCCCCCATTCGCCCTCCCAGGGAAGGGCTTGGATGGCTTCCCCAACCACGGCCTTTCTTATCATTACTGAGGTTGTGAGGCACTATCATGGATAAACTTGTATCCTAAACTGCAGGGGGTTTTTTTGGGTAGAAGATGCAGATGATAATTTTTCCAGCTCAACCCCCTTGGTTAGACATTGACATCTGCCTTCACGGTTGTCATGTGAGCTTATTACTCCTCACTTCCTCCATTCTGATAACCTTCTAGGTAGTTGGCTTGCCTCCAGCTTTCTCAGCCCTAGTTCAGCTTACGTGTTGACACCAGAATAACCTTCCTGAAACCAAACCCTGCTCATGCCCTTTCCTCCCCTACTCATTGATTACCTTTAATAATTTTCCTTTGCTTACAGATTAAAGTCCAAAGTACCATTTCATCCTCAGCTCTCAGTTTTCCCTTTCACTCAGTCAGCTCCCGCACACTAGTCATTCTGCAGATGCCATCAGCAGCATGGGCATTGAGTGCTTGCGATTCCCTCTGCCTGGAATTCCTTCCCTTCTCTACCTGCCTGGTGAAATCCTTCCCATCCTGGAAAGTGCTGCTTTGTGAAACGTTACTTATCCCCTCAGTCTGAAAGGTGATCTCCCTTGTTATTGGGGGTTGCTGTTGAAATTCTCACTGGTTTGTGAGCTCTTTGATATAAGGACCATGTCTTCATTTTTATCTACTCAGTATTTTCCTTATGCCATAAATATATACTTGTTGAATTAACAGTGATTTCAGTGAAGAGGGACCAGAAATCAGAAAGTTGGGTTTTTCCTTTTTTCACTCATTCTCATTTTGATTGTTCCTAGCTACAGGACATAAGTATTCCTTATATGCTTTGTTATAGTTGCAGAAGGTCTCATTTATATGCTCCAGGGTCAGTTAATATTTGGGCCCAAGAAAGTAGCATTGAAGACAAATTTTACTTTGGTACATAGACGCTATGGCCTGGGAAAAGGAAAACTGGATATCATGTCGCGCAGCTGCTGATAAATCTGGTAGCTTCGTGTCTGATCTGTTATCAGAACTGGCTAAGATTGCACTTGGTTATATTTAGCTTTTTTTTGGCTTTTAAAAAAAATCATTTCTGTTATTGCCTCTTAACTGTACATGAGGAAAATACATATGGTTTGTGACTAGAACTCATACTCAGGAGCTCCCCATCCATCACATATTCTCTTGAGAAAGAAAGGAAAAAGGAAGAGGATTACATTTACTTGCAAGTCCCTTCAGCCTGGGGAATGTATAGGCTTGGTATGGTTTTCACAGCAACCATGGTTGAAACCATGTCGTGTGACATTTATTTCAGAATGAAAATTGTCATTTTCAGTCCCTTTTTGAAAGTTACTAAGATATGGGGGTGGTGTGTTTTTTAAAAAGCTCTAGTATACTAAAGTCTACGTCTCAGGAGTGAAATAATTGTCCTTTGAGACCTCATGTTCTGCCCTATCAATCTAAGACTAGCGTCATCCCCTCAGTTACACACAATGATGCATTAAGACCGACCATGAAGGTTGCTGTTTGCTTTTTAGTATTTTCTTTTGTCTTACGTGTGTTCTGCCACTGCACCTAATAGTAAAAAAATGTCTTTGAGGCAATTTCTGTGAACGCTTTAACTAGCTGCATAGCAGCATGGGACCACTAGAGGACGGGCTCCCCCTAGCAACTCTAGCACAGTGGTAGCGAATACTGCTCAGATTTCCTGGTGGCAGGGGAGACACCTAAAGACATGAATGAAGACTGTCAAGGGACATTTCATCTATGGAGTCTAAACATGTACCTGATCCGAAGTTTGTTGGGAATGTAGAAAAACAGCTGTTTGGGTAGGTGGAAAATGAAGAACAGAATAATACTTTCTTCAGACTTTAATACTTAAATAAATCTTTGAATAGGGAATACACTTACTGATTTTAATGACCCCCCCTTCCCCAGTCCCACCAAAATAGGTGATTAATGGGAAGTAAAGAGGAGTGGTTATGAGCATGAATTTGGAAAGAGACAGACTGCCTTGGCACAAAAGTTTACTCTGCCACTTACTGGCTTTTTGACCTTGGATAAATTAACCCTTATTTGCCTTGGTTTCCTCATATGCAAAATGAAGATAATAGTTCCTACTTTATAGAGTTATTGTCAGAATAAAATAAAAATTTAAAGTGCTTAGAACAAAGCCTGGCATATGGTAAATTCTCTGTTAGTACTGCTTCTACTACTGCTGCTTGGCTGGCTATCCTAATTCTGCCTATTAGGATTGCAATAACATGGTAAGAATAAGGGCAAAATGATGAGATCCTTTCCTTTTTTAAAAAAAATTAATTTTTATGGGGATATAATTGACATATAACATTGTAAATGTTCAGGTGTACAAAATGTGATACATTTATTGCAGTAATCAGAGTGTTAGGTAACACTTCTGTCATGTAATTGTCATTTCTTTTTTGTGGCGAGAGCAACTCAGATCTAATCTCTTAGCAGCTTGGAAGCTTGTAATATAGTATTGTCTATGCAGGCAGACCTCATTTTATTGAACTTTGCTTTACTGCACTTCGCAGATACTATGCTTTTTACAAATTGAAGGTTTGTAGCAACACTTCATCGAGGAAATCTATCAGTGCCATTTTTCAATAGCATTTGCTCACTTTGTGTCTCTGTGTCATGTTCTGGTAATTCTCACAATATTTCAAACCTTTTCATTATTATATTTGTTATGGTGATCTGTGATCAGTGATTTTTTTTTTTTTTTTTTTTTTGTGGTACGCGGGCCTCTCACCGCCATGGCCTCTCCCGTTGCGGAGCACCGGCTCCAGACGTGCAGGCTCAGCGGCCATGGCTCACGGGCCCAGCCGCTCCGCGGCATGTGGGATCTTCCCGGACCGGGGCATGAACCCGTGTCCCCTGCATCGGCAGGCGGACTCTCAACCACTGCGCCACCAGGGAAGCCCATCAGTGATCTTTGACGTTACTACTGTGACTTGCTGCAGGCTCAGATGATGGAAAACATTTTTTAGCAATAAAGTATTTTAAAATTAAGGTATGTATGTTGTTTTTCAAGGCATAATACTACTGCACACTTAATAGACTACAGTGTAGTATAGACATAACTTCTGTATGCCCTGGGAAACCAAAAATTTGTGTGACTTGCTTTATTGCAATATTCGCTTTATTCTGGTAGTCTAGAACTGGATCTGTGATTTCTCCAAGGTATGTCTATAACGACTGTACTATGCATTAGATCTCTAGAACTTATCTACTGGTTGAAAGTTTGCAACCTTAAACTGCATCGCCCCAATTCCTCCACCTCCTAGCCTCTGGTAACCACCAGTCTACTCTCTGTTTCTATGAGTTTGGCTTTTTTAGATTCTACATATAAGTGGTATCATACAGTATACTATTTGTCTTTCTCTGACTTTTCTCACCTCGCATAATAACCTCAAGGTCTCTCCACGTTATTGCAAATGGCAAGATTTCCTTCTTTCTTATGGCCAAATAACATTTTCTTGCATATGTATACCACATCTTCTTTATCCATTCATTGCAAATGGACCCTATGGTTGTTTCCATACCTTGCTATTGTGAATAATGCTGCAATAAACATGGGAGTGCATATATCTCTTCAATATCCTGTTTTCATTTCCTTTGGATATATACCCGGAAGTTGAATTGCTGGATCATATAGTAGTTCCCTTTTTAATCTTTTGAGGAAACTCTGTACTGTTTTCCATAGTGGCTGGACTAGTTTTCATTCCCTCCAAGAGTGTGCTAGGGTTCCCCTTGATCCACATCCTCACCAACACTTGTTATCTCTTCTTGTCTTCTTGGTGATAACCATTCTAATAGATGTGAGATGATATCTCACTGTGGTTTTGATTTGCATTTCCCTGATGATTAGTGATGTTGAGTGCGTTTGCGTGGGAATGGGTCCCAAGCATCATTCTTGCCAGCCTGGGCCCCAACCCCAGGACTCAGAACAGTGTGAATTAGAAATGGTTTCTTTGTGGTCTTGAGTCACACTGAGTCAGTCAACTGCTTGTGACTCTAAAAAAATGATCTTTTGGCTATTTGTATGTCTTCTTAAGAAAAATGTCCGTTTAGTTCCTCTGCACATTTTAAAAATTGGATTGTTTTTGTTATTGAGTTGTATGAGTTCTTTGTATATTTTGGATATTAACTTCTTATCAGATATATGGTTTGCAAATATTTTCTCTTATTCCGTAGGTTGTCTTTTCTTTCTTTCTTTGTTTTTTTGATTGTGTCTTTTGCTGTGCAGAAGCTTTTTAGTTTGATGTACTCCCACTTCCTGATTTTTGCTTTTGTAGCTTGTGCTTTTGGTGTGATATCTAAAAAATTGTGGCTAAGACCGATGTCAGGGAGCTTCCTCCATATGTTTTCTTCTAGGAATTTTATGGTATCACGTGTTAGTTTAAGTCTTTAATCTATTTTGAGTTAATTTTGGGGAGTGGTCTAAGATAGTGGTCCAATTTTATTTTTCTGCATGTGGTTATCCAGTTCTTGCAACACATAGTTTTGTTGAAAAGACTGTCCTTTCTCATTGAGTGTTCTTGGCTCCCTTGTCAAATATTAGTTGACTGTAAATGCAGGAGTTTATTTCTGCACCTCTATTTAGTTGCATTGATCTATGTGTCTCTTTTTCTTTTTTGCGGTATGCGGGCCTCTCACTGTTGTGGCCTCTCCTGTTGTGGAGCACAGGCTCCGAACGCACAGGCTCAGCGGCCATGGCTCACGGGCCCAGCCGCTCCGCGGCATGTGGGATCTTCCTGGACCGGGGCATGAACCCGTGTCCCCTGCACCGGCAGGCAGACTCTCAACCACTGCGCCACCAGGGAAGCCCTATGTGTCTCTTTTTATGCTAGTTTTTTAATGTTTTAATTATGATAGCTTTGTAGTATAATTTGAAATAAGGAAGTATGATGCCTCCGGCTTTGTTCTTCTTTCTCATGATTGCTTTGGTTATTACTTTTTTGTGGTCTTTTGTAGTTCCACACAAATCTTAGGATTATTTTTTCTATGTCTGTGAAAAATGCCATTGGAATTTTGATAGAGGTTGTGTTGAATCTATAGCTGGCTTGAGTAGTATGGACATTTTAGCAATATTAATTATTCCTATCCATGAACACAGGATATATTTCCTTTTTTTTTTGTTTTTTTTTTTTGCTGTACGCGGGCCTCTCACTGCTGTGGCCTCTCCCGTTGCGGAGCACAGGCTCCGGACGCGCAGGCTCAGCGGCCATGGCTCACAGGCCCAGCTGCTCCGCGGCATGTGGGATCTTCCCAGACCGGGGCACGAACCCATGTCCCCTGCATTGGCAAGCGGACTCTGAACCACTGCACCACCAGGGAAGCCCTCAGACAAATTTTTAACTTTTCAAAGACTTGGATATGTTATTTGTGAAGGTGGGAAGATAATAATACATACTTCATTTTGTGAATATTATGCAAGTTAACTTCTGTTCAGTACTTAAAACAGTGCCTGGCATATCAACAAATGTGAACTGTCATTGCTTTAGAGGTATTTTTTAAGTAGTGCTCCAAGGTTATTACAGTTAGCATGAGCTGGTACTCATATTCTCCCGGGTGTATTGCTTGGGTTATTTACATTAACTTTGTTTGACTGAAGGAATTTTTTAAATCTCTCTCCACAAACTCTCTGTAGCAGTCTAAATCTTCGTGTGTGTTTTTAAATAAAGTATTTCATTGTTTGATAAATCCCTGAAGTTATTTCCTACTTTGGAAACTATTGATATTGTCTATCTTCTTCATTAATGTGAAGGGCACATGGTTTTGAGCTGCCATAACTAGTCTGTAAAACAAGCCATATTTGTTTCATTCCCTTGTTTATAATGGCTATCTTCATCAAAACGGAGTATTGAGTAAGATGCCTGTATTTAAATTTTCTAAACCAATATGAATCCTTCTTGGAAGCTAATTTTAAAATATCTTATGCTTGTTGTGCTTAATTGACAATCATTAAAATGGAGTTCGTTAGTCTGTAGTGAATACCTGTTGTCCTCCTTTAAATGCTGTACATATATACCTCTTTTCCAATGCATGCAGAGTCTATTCCTTCTTTCTAGAAGATGTACAGAGCTGCCCAGTGACTTGAGTATGCCATCGACTTGCTAATTTGAAATTTTATAGCATTGCATCAATTCATGGATTTTAAACATTATTCTTGGTTGGCTTTTAAAAATTTTTTTTTGCGGTACGCGGGCCTCTCACTGTTGTGGCCTCTCCCATTGCGGAGCACAGGCTCCGGACGCGCAGGCTCAGTGGCCATGGCTCACGGGCCCAGCCTCTCCGCGGCATGTGGGATCTTCCCGGACCGGGGCATGAACCCGTGTCCCCTGCATCGGCAGGCGGACTCTCAACCACTGCGCCACCAGGGAAGCCCAATTTTCAGGATTTTTAAAAAGGGAGGGACAGAATGACTGGTAATCCTGGTATTATTCTCATAAATGTTAGTTGGATATTAGGTAGTGAAATAGTTATGCAATCTGTTACAGATGACATACATGGTGTAACTAATTTTCCTTTCAGTTTTCACGTGAGGGGTCACCTGGAATTGCTGTCTTGTGGGCTGGAGAGCCTTCCAGTCCAACTGCTGTTTTTAATGACAGCAAGATGTGGGCTCAGAGTGAAAGACACTGTATGGGGACAGGGGCTCATCTGGCCACCATCAGCACAGAAGCTGAGCAGGTATGTTGAGAGGCTTACATCCGTTTCTCTGCTGGTTTGAATCTCTTTGCAGAGAAAGAGGAATTTCTGTGCTCTGCTATGCATCTGTGGCTTTGCTTCATCTCTTCCAACTACCTGGAAAGACTTTTCTTCCTCTCTCATTTTTCTTCACATGGCCAAGTTCTTCTGGTCTTCCCAGATTTGATTCATGTGTTATTTTCTACAGAAAACTACCCTGACCACCTTCTCTGCTCCATCTTTCCTATTCTAGTTTGGAGATACTTCCGTGGTACTTTGTGCATCGTGTGACCATGGCACTTACTTCAGTGTTCCCATGAGTCCTACTTTGTAGAGGGCTGGAGCCATGCCTTAAGCATCTTTGCATCTCCAATGGCCTTTGCAGTGCTAGGCACACTTAGATAGGTCCTGATAAATATTTCATGAGTAAGTAAATAAATGAATGGTTAATCAGGATTGAAATAGCTTCTCAGAATAGAGCACAGGAAAAATAATTCAGAAGTATGGTTGTCATTCTAAAAAAAAAAAAATCTCAAGGTAAATTCAATTTGAACTGAAATTTATTTCCTCATGTAATATATTTCCATATATGTACGATACCATGACTCAGATTCTATTCTTGGTTAGTAGGGTTTCGTGGAGGATTCTGTTTCCATGGCTTTGCAACTATAGGTTCACCAGCTCCTGAATAAAATGGAGTTTAATGAAATACACAAACAATTGAAGAAGGTAATTTTAAAAATAAAAGTTCCTAGAAATCCAATCCTATTAAGTACTGCGCTAAGTGATTTGCAAGTTGATCTCACTTAATCTTCACAGTGACTCTGTGAAATAGTGGAGTCATCCCTTTTGGAGTTGAGAAAACTGGGATTTGGCGAAATTAAAGCACTTGTTAACATTGTGGAATAAACGCCAGAGGGGGGATGTGAAAACAGATCTGATGCCAGTGCTTTTGTGCTTAACTAGTACTTTATTTGACTTCTTTCCTCTGTTCCTAACATAACAGCTATCACCTGATAAAGGCAAATATACTTATAAAAATTCACATTTTTATGCAGAACGTTATCACTCAATTTTTGGATAGCGATTTTCATATTTCCTGGGACTTACAGATGAGAACCTTGAAAGCCAATGGCATTGGGTGGACAAGACACCATTGAACCCACAGATGGTGTGAGTATACTGACTGGGGCAAAAGAGCTTTATAGGCAAAGGTGAGAAGAAGACAGCAAGCAGAATTTATTTTGGGGTGGAGTATACCAATGTAAGAAAGCTTACTC